>NW_006239106.1:1140887-1151395 GCF_000226075.1 Solanum tuberosum
TTAAATCCAAAGTTTGTACTCCAACGATTTCATTGAACGGAATTTGTTTAATTTTTCAGAAATGGTAATTTATAAAATGGTAGATTTGCAATTTTTTAAACTTTTTTTTTAAATAGGTCAATTTTATTATTCTATTCATTTTATTTTACGTAAAGAAATTTGAGTAAATTAAATAAAATTCGCATTGATTAGCATGATGCATGATAAGTTTCTCGAACAAAAACTATCAAAGTTTAGAATGGTGCGTATTAAAAACCAAAGCTATTTGTATTTAAAAAAATGGACAAAGACCAAACTTGATAAGTTTGTGAATACTTATAGGACTAAAATTGGTAAATTTATAGTTAAGGGACTAAAATCGATAAGTGTATAGTTAAGGGACCAAAGCTGACAAATTTTTGAATAGTTAAAGGACTAAATTCGTTAAGTGTATAGTTCAAGGACCATTTTAGACCTACTTCTATAGTTGAGGGACTATTTATGTCATTTACTCGATTGCGCCACGTGTTCGTATTTGATCTTCTGTTAGAGTGAAGGGCATATACACTCTAATTTTTGGACGGCAAGAGCACCAATGTGCCAAAAATATGATGGAGGGTATCTGTATACCATTTATGATAGTCTGGGGATATATTTGCCACTATATATATATTTAAATCATTGTCAAGCCAAACAGTATATACTTACCAAAATCAAGAATATCTTTTTAGCCATGTTATTGGCGTGTTGAAAATGAAGGATATATATGGAGTAATATACTATGACCATGCTTTTATTTGTAACCATGTTTGGAGGGTGGGGTGTAGCCGGACAATAATAATTTCCACAAGTAGGGTCTAGGGAGTGGCGACTCAAACATATTCAACATCTTTTTATCGAAAAATTATATTGCATAGTTAGATAAAATTATTTTTTTATGAATATAATATAAATTGACGCTCCTTAGCTTTTATACGATTTTACTTATTTATATTCTGACACTCCTTTATTCAAATTCTGACTCTGTCATCGAACACATTAGTGCCTAATGCCAAAATTGAATAGAGACCTTAAACTTTACTTTTTTGTGAAGTATATAATAATTAATCTATTTAAATTTTTTTTGAAACATAAACTCAAGTTGTGTCAAATTTCTTACAGTAATTCTTCCTATTATATAAATTGTTTATATTTCTAAAAATGATACTCGATATTTTTTAAATTTTTTTTAACCTATGTCTATTAAGTATTACTTTTTTTTTAAAAAGGCACGACAAATTTAGGGACCTAAAATACCTAATTCTTGTTTCTCATATATAATTAATAATTGTTCTCAACATAGATAATTTAATCAAGAGTTTAAGTTATATATATTATTAATACAAAAGATATTTACATTAGAATTAGCGATATTTTCATCGAGAATTCATTCAGTAATATTATGAGATAGATTAGGAAAGGCTTATGAGCAATACTTCCTCGTAGGATCATCAAATCAGTCTCCTTTAACCGCTTCAATTGTATTAGGTTATTTTTATTTATTGTAAGTTAAATATGTTATTAGTATAAACAATATTTACATTATCAGGTTTTTTTTTTTTTTAGTTGGAGTTGAACTTATAAATATGAAAAACCAAAACCCTTGTAAAATAATGGATAAAATGACCCAAAAACCTTTATATAAAACCATAAAAAAAAGAACCTTACATCCTAGCGGTTAGCTTTAATTTTAAAGAAGGGACATACGATAAAATTGGAACGATGCAGAGAAGATTAGCATGACCTCTGAGCAAGGATGACACACAAGTCGATAAATAATCCAAATAAAAAAAAGGTCTAACTTGAAAAATAATGGATGATTACTTTAAGATTTAAATTATACTAAAAAATAAATTGTTAATTTTGAACCTTTTTTCGAAGTATTTTAATACGTGGAATCAACATATTTCATATTGAAACCCGTCAATAATAAAAACAAATACAGGATGATATAATATAAAAACAAGTAAAACAAGGGGTTTTGTCAACTATTCAATCAAATGATATTGAACATATGCCTTTTCATCTCTTCTCGAGAAATAAGTGGATTATTTCTTTGCAAAACTTTGTTCATTTCATAAATGGCAATTCCGCCAAGAATCTCTTTGTGAATTAGGGGAAAATTAAGCCCAAATCAAATTTTTAGAGGAACCTATAAAAAAACTAGATATAATTAATTAAGTGTGGTTGGTAAACAAAAAATAAAGGCTTGAGCAATCTCAAATATAGTACATAAACAAAAAAATTTCACGATATAATATAAGAACTTTTTTTTAAAATTTATATAATATAAGAACTAGAACTACAATTTTAGACTTATTAATATTAATTTAAGGGAAAAAAGACAAATATACCCCCGAATTATCATAAATGGTATGCAGATACCCTCCGTCATACTTTTGGGACATTGGTGCCCCCGCCATCCAAAAACTAGAGCATATATGCCCGTCACTCTAACGGAAGACTATATAGGGACACGTGGCACAATCTTATCCGTCGATCCAATATTTAATAAATGTTGGATCGATGGATAAGATTATGACACGTGTATGTTCGTTAGTATAAAGGGTATATATGTCCTAGTTTTTGGACGACATGAGTACCAATGTCCCAAAAGTATGACGAAGGGTATATGCATACGATTTACGATGGTTCGGGGTATATTTATCCTTTTTCCCATTAATTAATTATAAATGTTGGATTAGTCTCTACTAGCTACTCTCCCTTTGTCACACCCTCCAACGCTATTCAATAATTAGATTATCAATAATTTTAATGACTTAAAAATATCATAGTAGTCGCTTTTGGACATAGTACTCCATAATCTTAATTAACATAACAATGTATATATGTTTAATGAGCACTATGTATGTGACTCATGAAATTCCTACTACTTTGCAACTTGTACTTCTTCCTTTTATTATTAAGTCAAATTGATCATGTATATGTTTTCCCCCATACAAGTTAATTGAATTATTCACATTCCATATTTAGTTTGTGGTGAGGCAAAATATTCTATATGCAATAGCAGGGCGGAGCTACATGTACTTGAGGGGAGTCAATCAATAATAACTTTTTTATCGGAAAATGATATTATGCGGTTAGAAAAAATATTCATTATATATAGAGATATTCTTTAACATCTTCATGAATTTACTTCTTTATTTTTTGACATTTCTTTATAAAAATTCGGACTTCGTTAGAACCTTCTTATAAAATTATTGATGGTTTCTTCAACTATCCTACTTTAGACTACATGTAATAAATAATTTAATGATACGAAAGAGTCTTATAGTTATTTAGCAATATGAATTTAATTAATATTGTTGAAGGGTTAATCATCAAATTTAATTAATATTGTTTTTCACATACCTTTTTTGTTTTTTGTTTTCTTGGAAAGTTGAGTTCCTTCACATGCTTAAAAAGGTAACGACCAAACATAAGGATTTAATTATAATTAAAGATGCAAACACAGATTAATCAAATAAAATAATATTAATTCTTCACATCCCTTTTCTTTTAACAAGTGTTGTTTTCACACTCAAAAGATCACAATTTTTTTTACGTGTTTCTATTTTAAAATTGAATTATTGGTGATTAATCAATTAGCATTTTGTCATAAATCATCAATAATATGTGTTGCTTTCAAATCCGTTTACCATTTTACAACTATTGCCCCCTCACAATCGTAAGTTCACAAGTCAACTAACATGAATGGTTCCCCTAAGCTTAATTAGCCAACTTAATTAGTCAATACGTCAAATTAAATATTCTCTTCGTCCCAAAATAAATGTTGTCTTGGCAAAAAAATAAATTATTTCAAAATAAGTGCTATCTTAAAAATTCAAGACAAGAAAAATTACTCATGTTTTTTCTACAATTCCCTTATATGTATACTCCATCAACTTAATAATATTCAAATTTCAAGAGATATTTATTAAATAAAAATAATTCCATAAAATTTATAATGTATTTTTTAATTTTTTTTAATAACTGTATTTTTTACTAAAATTACACTTATTTTGAGACAAATAAAATAATATATAATTAAAAAATCGTATTATTGTGTTTAAAAAATAATGACAAAGAAGTCACATGTGTTATTAGATCATCACACATATATAGTTTATTTTTCATAAAGTTAATAGGATCACAATTAGAAGAGTGATTGAAAAAAAAATACGGAAGAATTTTCAGGGATCTCATATGTAATGACAATATTTAGAGCCCGTTTGATATATTGGTATTAAAAACTGCTTATTTTTAGAAATATTTTGTTTTTAAAATACCTTTTCATAAAAGTGCTTTTGAAAAATTAATTTTTTATACTAATTAATTTTCTTAATTAATTAATAATGTTCTGCTTTTACTTTTTTAGTCTTAAAATAAATAAATAATTCTGCTTTTACTTTTTTTTAAGAAACATAAATTTTTAGATTCTTCCCAACCACAAAAAATTTATTTCTGCTTCCATTTAAAAGCAGTGCGCATCACCCTTCTTTACTTTACAACCAGCCTACGACCCAAGGTGCTTTTAGAAAAGGTCAGCGGGGCAATCAGGAGCGGAAAACCACTTGACTGTAAAGAAAGGAGCGAGCAAGACTATCTTGATGAATGCAATAAGAACCGGCTGCTCGCCATGCGGACTTGACGTCATCCCCACCTTCTTCCAGTATATCACTGACAGTCCTTCGTGAGTGCGGCACACAACTTTTTGCTTGTTTCGGAGCCGTTTATTTGGGCGGGCGTACTAAACCCACTACGTACCACACCACCAGGTGTCTCACTTGAATGCCGAGTCTTTCTCTGCCGTTTTTAAAGATTTGCCAAACACTTGATTTTTCAAAAAAAAGTGTATTTTTCTCAAAAATAAAACACTTTTTACCTCCCAACAACAATGTCAAACGGACTCTAAGTTATCTTTCTTCTGAGTGGTACGTGATTATTGTCCGGAAGAAACAATTCTTTTTCTTCTTTCTTGAAGTTTTATTAAAAATCAAATTGGTATTTATTTATGTGAAATATTGTGAATATAGCTTGCAAGTATGGGTTGCCAATTGTAACGAGTAATAACATACTCATTTTTACCATCAATAAAATCAGAGTGATAATCGCTTTAATTTACGTTATAATTATTATATATTATGCACTAGGCAAGAGAGGAAAAAAATATCAAAAATACTTTTTTAAGTCTGATTAAAAAATGTACTTGTGCTTTGTTCCATGATCTAATTAATAGTGTTGCTTGTAGAGACTGGTTATAATAACAACGAGGAGTGTGGTTTTATGCTGTTCTGGCTATCGTTCTTCGTGATGTACGTTAATTTATATTTGAATAAAATAAAATATACGTTGAAATGATTTACGTTAATTTACGTTGTTGAATATTGTGATCGTGATATAGATATTAGTGAATGAAAGGGGTATTTATAAAGTGATTTTCACTAGGATTGTATAGTTTTTTATTTTTTTAATTGTAGTGGTGGCAATTAATTTGATTGGATAAGATTTTGGTTATTTGTTACAATATTCTTGTAAGATATTATTTTATGAAATACAATACAATAGATTTTTTTTAAACTGCATTTAGGGTCTTTTGGGAATGCCACCTGGTAATTGGAATTGGTGTAATTACTAGGTAGTAATTACCAGCCTAGTAATTACACAGTCTAGTAATTACACTGACCTGTTTGGTTATCATAGTGTAATTACACTGTAATTACACATGTCTTGTTTGGATGCCATAATGTAATTACACATGTTCTGTTTGGATGCACAATAACAATCATAATATTATAATAAATTTTAAAAATAAAAATTAATTATTTAAAATTTATACTAAACAAATAAGAAACTATATAAATGATATTAAATTAACTATTTAAGATATATTATTTTTTGAAAATATATTAATTAATAAACATATGTTCTTAACTAATATTATGAAAAAATAATTGATTTATATTTTTTCAAATTAATATATTTCAATTGAATTGATCATAAAAACTAAAAGTATGAAGTTTCTACTAACATCGTGAAATTGATAAAAAGATTAATATATAAATAAAATGTCATAAATTATTAAAAATGTTTGACAAAAAAATAATCTATCAAGTCTAATTAAAAAATGACTTGCAATGTGAATTCAATATTACTAAAACAAATGAAACTGCAAATATAACATAAGTTACAAATTCAAAACAAAAAATTAAACATAATACTCTTATTGCAAATTTCAACGTAGCACACATAAATCTGATTTTGTTTTTTTTTTTTTGAAAAAAAAAACCGTAAGTCTATAACCTTACTTAACAATAAATTCTATTTAATTTAAAAATTAGAATACTAATAGAATTATGCTAATGAGAAAATAAGCATGGCATAAAGAAATAGATAATATGAAAAAATTGCATAGAATCACATGAAGTAAGGTTGAGAACGAGAAGAAAATAAAATATAATAAAAATAAATAAAAAATAAACTTTTAGAAATTTTTAGAATAATAAAAATAAAAAAAGAACTTAAAATAATAGAAGTAAAAAAATAAAAAATAGAAATAAAAAAAAAATTAAAAGTTTTCAGCTGGTAATTACACCATGTATTACCAGCAAATTGGAGAGTGTAATTACCTCTTGCCAATTACACAAATTACCTGCTGACCAAGTAATTACCTGTCCAACCAAACAGGACAGACAGTGTAATTACACCCAATTACACCAAATCCAATTACCAGAGTGTCCTTCCAAACAGGCCCTTAATATGTTTTAATGTCGTTTAGGTGAAGTATTAGTAGAAGAATGCATTCAATTAGAGATTCAGTACAAATTTTTCACTTTTTATTACTGAACTTTTGTTAGTAAAATACCTTTTATTTCTCTGTATTATTTGTTTCCAAGATTTCATTTTTCAAAGTAGGGCATTTAAAATTTTTACGACTTATTTATTCTCTATTAAATATGTTTGCATGTGTTAATTATAATTTAATACTCCCTTAGTTTAATTTGTTTGTTTTTTTTTTTTTTTATATTCGTTTCAAAACAAATGCCGCTTTTGTTTCTGACAATTCTTTAATTTTCCACGTAATATGATATATATTTTTTGGTAGTACGTAATATGATTAAGAGTTTAAGACTACAAGAATAAAGAACATTTTTGATACATTTGATATATCTTAAGTTTATGCCACAAAATTTATTTATTTTTCCTTAAATTATGTGTCAAATTAACATAAGACAAATAATAAAAACAGATGGAGAAGTTATCATTTTATTGTCTATTGAATATGTTTGCATTTTTTAGAAGACCAAAATACTAAATAACACAAAAACAGAATTGTTTTTCTCACGCACCCTTAACCATAACGTACCTACCCCTTATTAATTTTTCACAAAAATTGTAAAAACTATAATCATCTTTTTAATAAGTAATTTTCACATTCATTTTTTTATTTGAGAGTTTTGAAAGATTTTTAGTCATACAATTAGATTACTTTTAAAGGACAAAATAACTTTTATTTTAATTTAAAAATTGTATCACTCATATCCGCAAGTCATAAATCACATATAAAAGCTATAGAAAGGATTAAACTAAAAAAATGAATAAAATTCATAGAACAATTAAGAAAGTCGCTACATATACCTATAGAATAAAGTCATCAGAACAAAGAGTATGGAGTAGATACCGTTTTGGCTCTCATTCTTTGTAGCTCTATTTTGTGGTTCATGGTTTACCTTTGTCATCCTTAGTAGGGATTTCTACATAGAAAAGTATAAGTGTATTATATCTCTCTTTTGCGTCTTAATTTTGACTTCAATCGATAGAAAAATCTATTAAGACCTTTTTTTTTATCAGATGAAGTGGATCAATTTAGTATATATAATAATTTATTGCAAATTTTAATTGAGGTAGGCCTCCGTTTAGGCATATTGTACCTTATTTTATATGCAAGTTATTATAACAAGACAAGTATTAGAGATCGAAAATAACAACTTAACTTTAATAGTAATAGTATGTTGATTTATACATATATAGAGTAGATATATAATGGTACTTCTAAATGGAATAAACTTATATCAGAATAATTTGTGGATGTTTGATATGTGAATATATCATAATATTTAGTTAATTTCAATTTTTCACGTAATATGATTAAGAGTTTAAAACTACAAGAATAAAGAACATTTTTGATACATTTGATATATCTTAAGTTTATGCCACAAGATTCAAAAATATTTTTTTCTTAAATTATGTGTCAAATTAACATAAGACAAATAAATTAAAACAGATGGAGAAGTTATCATTTTATTAACTATTGAATATGTTTGCATTTTTTAATAGAAGACCAAAATACTAAATAACACAAAAACATAATTGTTTTTCTCACGCACCCTTAACCATAACTACCTACCCCTTATTAATATTTCACAAAAAATGTAAAAATTATAATCATCTTATTAATAAGTAATTTTCACATTCATTTTTTGATTTGAGAGTTTTGAAGGATTTTTAGTCATACAATTAGATTACTTTTAAAGGACAAAATAACTCTTATTTTAATTTAAAAATTGTATCACTTATTTCCGCAAGTCATAAAACACACATAAAAGCTATAAAAAGGGTTAAACTAAAATAAATAAATAAAGTTCATAGAACAATTAAGAGAGTCGCTACATATACCTATAGAATAAAGTAATCAGAACAAAGAGTATGGAGTAGATACCGTTTTGGCTCTCATTCTTAGTAGCTCTATTTTGTGGTTCATGGTTTACCTTTGTCATTCTTAGTTGGGATTTCTACATAGAAGTAAGTGTATTATCTCTCTTTTGCGTCTTAATTTTAACTTCAATCAATAAAAAAATCTATTAAGACCTTTTCTCTGATCTGGATCAATTACATATTTATAATAATTTATTGCAAATTTTAATTGATGTAGGCCTCCGTTTAGGCATATTGTACCTTATTTTATATGCAAGTTATTATAACAAGACGGCTATTAGAGATCGAAAATAACAACTTAACTTTAATAGTAATTGTATGCTGATTTATACATATATAGAGTAGATATATAATGGTACTTCTAAATGGAATAGACTTGTATCAAATAATTTGTGGATGTTTGATATGTGAATATATCATAATATTTAGTTAATTGCTAATCAATTTTATGTTGATCTTCTCTGGATAGTTTTGGTGGTCATGTAAATGAAGTTGTCTTGTTTATAATTATTATTTTTCTGTCATGTTGAAGAGGCAAGATAATCGACTTAAGAGATTTTTGTTAATTCGACAATAATGACAATTTGGTAAATATAATTCTAATGAACTATATTTAAATATAGAGTATTTGTATGAATTTATTTAGCATAAATCGAATATTAATATAAATTTGTGCATGTGTTTTGCACGTGTCCCACACTATTAACAAAACTTTCATATAAGTTCATACTTATATTTGTGCACATGTTTTGCACATATTTGATTTTAGTGATTAGTAAATTGACTTTTTTCAATAATTGTGTTTTTTGTTTGGTTAAAGAATTGCTATCTTTTTATTTGTCATTAGATGCGCAATAACTTATAACTTACTTTTTAAAGTAAATTGATATACACATAATGCTTAAAAAATAATCGATTCTTAAATTATTTGTCATTAGATGAGCAACGGATTATGAAAATTTATTTTCTTATAAAAAGCTAAATGAAGAATGTTTGAAAATTACAATGAAAAATTATGCGATCAATTGTCAGTCTTATTTTATTCATTTGCATTGAAATATATCACATAAGAGATTTTTGAAAACTCTTCAATTGTTTTCCCCACAATCATTTATTTTTACGATCTTAAATTCATAAATTTTTAAATAAGTAATTATCTATATTTTCTTAGTAGTATGGTCGTGCAGAAAATTAATTTTGATTAAAACATACGCTAGAGTGTCGCGTAGAGAATAAGATTCAATATATTGCCCTATAAAAGAGAATTATATTTTAGAAAAATAAATAAAGAAGGAATTGCAAATTCATTAATCGATAGTCGAACAATCATTTATCCATTTAATTTGTTTTAGTAAATCGCTGAACTTTGAGAGACTTACCTTAATTTTATTTATTTATTTGAAGCATGTCATTGAGACTTGGAGCCCGTTTGGATTGACTTAAAAAAAGTAACTTTTAAAAAGTAACTTTTTAAAGTGCTGGAACTTATTTTAAAAATAAGTAGTTATGTGTTTGGATAAAAGTGTTGCAGTTGAAAAAAAAGTTGTTGATGTGTTTGGCAAATAAGTGCTGGTAAACACTTTTTTAAATCAAAATGTCTGAAATACCCTTTAAGTTGTTAACATGATAAAAAGTTGATTAATTTAAGGTTTTTATACTTAAAAATAAATTTATATTTTACATCCATAAGTAATAATATTTTCCTATCATTCACATATTTCTTTACCACCACAAATTATTTATAAGAGGAATAATAATAATAATAATAATAATAA
>NW_006239106.1:1151940-1172267 GCF_000226075.1 Solanum tuberosum
ACCTAGCTTTTGGCTTTTGACTTAAAATAAGTCATTTCTGACTTAAAATAAGTCACTTTGATAATTGCCAAACACTCTAATAAGTCAAAAACTGGCTTTTAAGCCAGTTTGACCAGCTTAAAAGCCCATCCAAACAGGCTCTTGGTCTATTTTTATGTTTATATTTGGCTGTTATTTAAAATACTTGCCTTTAAATTCAAAACCACATGAGAATTATGAAAGGTCTTCCGAATAGGTAAAGACTAAAGAATATCACGTGATTTTTCCCTTTTGAGTAATTTTGAAATAGAAAAAGAATCAAAAACTTATGAAAAGGTAACAAATTTTAAGGTTCACATGAAAACCTTTTAGTACTAGATATTTTTTTTTAGAAGAATTTAGGATTTTCTAGAAAAGCTAACAAATTTCCATAGATGTTCGGGAAAAATTTATTGAAAAATAAGTATCTGGTGAAAATTTGCATATGATAAGTTGTTCACTGCACGACAAGTCACTACAATTACATAATTTACAAGTCACTGACATCGTCACGTGACTTATTAGTTGTTTGCTGCTACAATCACGAATTTCAAGTTATTGACAGTTACACACCTTTCAATACATTTTCTACCCCACATCAATATGTCGTAATTCAATTTATACAACCTCTTAGTTGTTTAAAATTACCCCAACAAAAAATTGTTCCTATTTTCAATACTTCAAAAATCAACTTTCTTCATCTATCAAATTCATCTTTTTTGCGTGAACCTTCTATTTGAGGTATGTTTGAATTTATATTTTAATATTTTATTCTACTGTCCATAAATTAGTTAATAATTGTTATTATACTATATCATATTATTAAAATATTTTTTAAAAATAATTGTACTTTTAAAAAAATAGATTTTCGTGAAAGATTTACCGGAAAACAAGCGTCTAGTGAAAATTCACGTGTGACAAGTGCTCACTGCACTAGAAATCACTAACAATCACACATTTTACAAATTACTGACACTGTCACACGACTTATCGGTCACTGCTACAATCACGATTTTCAGGTTATAGACTGTTGCACAATTTTCAATACATTTTCTACCGCACGTTAATATATTGTACCCTATTTATACAACTTCTTAGTTGTTTAAAATTACCCCAAACAAATTTTATTCTTCTTTCAATACGTCAAAAATCAACTTTCTCCATTTTTCTAAATTCATAAAAAAAATTGTGTGATTCTTCTATTTGAGGTATGTTTTAAATTTTATTCTTTTAATTTATTGTTCACAAAGTAGTTGCTAATTGTTATTATATTATATTATTAGAATGTTTTTTTAAAAAATAATTGTATTTCATAGATTTTTGTGAAAGTTTTATTTGAAAACAACGGGAAAATTCACGTGTGACAAGCTGTTCACTACACGACAAGTTACTAATAATCACACAATTCACAAATCACTGACATCGTCACACCACTTATCAATCATTGCCACAATCACAATTTCCAAGTTATTGATTGTTGTATGTCTTTCAATACATTTTTTACCACACAATAATTTATCGAAATCCTATTTACACAACCTTTCGGTTGTTTAAATTACCTCCAACAAATTTTCATTCTTCTTTCAATACTTCAAAAATTAACTTTCTTCAACTCTGAAATTCATTTTTTGTTTTTGCGTAATTCTTCTATTTGAGGTATGATTTAAATTTTAAATTTAATTATTTTACTTTACTATTCACAAATTAGTTACTAATTGTTATTACACTCTATAAAATTATTAGAATGTTTTTTTGAAGTAAATGTAGGTTTATTTTTAATAGATTTTTGTGAAAATTATATTTGAAAACAAGTGTCTGGTGAAAATTCACGTGTGACAAGCTACTGACTACACGACAAGTCACTAACAATCACGCTATTAATAAATCACTGACACGATCATGCGACTTATCAGTCACCGCCACAATTATTATTTCTAAGTTATTGATTGTTGCACGTTTTTCAACACATTTTCTACTGCACGCCAATATAGCATAACTATTTATACAACCTCTCAAGTGTTTAAAACTACCATAACAAATTTTTATTCCTCCTTCAGTACTTCAAAGATCAACTTTCTTCATCTATCAAATTCATCTTCTTTTATGTGATTCTTCTATTTAAGATATGGTTTAACTTTTAAATTTAATTATTTTACTTTACTATTCACAAAATAGTTACTAATTATTATTATACTATATACTAATATTAAAATGTTTTTTAAAAGTAATTGCATTTTTCTTTTTTCATAGATTTTTGTGAAAGTTTTATTTGAAAACAAGTGGCACGTGTGACAAGCTATTCACTACACGATAAGTCACTTATAATCACGCAATTTACAAATTACCAACACCGTCACGCAACTTATCAGTTACTACCATAATTACAATTTTCAAGTTATTGATTGTTGCACTCCTTTCAATACATTTTCTACTGCACGCTAATATATCATTACCCTATTTATACAACCTCTCAATCGTTTAAAATTATCCTAACAAATTTTTGTTCCTCTTTCAGTACTTCAAAGATCAACTTTCTTCATCTATCAAATTCATCTTCTTTTGTGTGATTCTTCTATTTGAGGCATGATTAAGATTTTAAATTTAATTATTTTACTTTACTATATTAGTTACGAATTGTTATTATACTATATCATATTATTAGTTTTTTTTTTTTTAAAACAATTATATTTTTTTCATAGATTTTCGTGAAAGTTTTATTTGAAAACAAGTGACTCGTTAAAATTCACGGGTGGCAAGCTACTCTCTAAACGACAAGTCACTAACAATCACACTACTTACAAATCACTGACAATGTCACGTAACTTATCATTCATTGCCATAATTACGATTTCTAAGTTATTAACTGCACGTCTTTCAATTCCTTTTCTACTGCACGCTAATATATCATACCCTGTTTATATAATCTCTCAATTGTTTAAAATTACCCCAACAAATTTTTGTTCCTCTTTCAGTTTAAATATCAACTTTCTTCATCTATCAAATTCATTTCTGTGTGATTCTTCTATTTGAGGTATGATTTAAATTTTAAATTTAATTATATTACTTTACTATTCTCAAATTAGTTACTAATTATTATTATACTATATTATATTATTAGTTTTTTTAAAAATAAATTGTATCTTTCTTTTTCATAGATTTTCGTAAAAGTTTTATTTGAAAACAAGTGTCTAATGTAAATTCACGTGTGACAAGCTAACAATCACGCTATTTACAAATCACCAACACTGTCACATGACTTATCAATCACTATCACAATTACAATTTTCAAGTTACTGACTGTTGCACGCCTTTCAATACATTTTCTACTGCACGCTAATATATCATACCCTATTTATACAACCTCTTTATTGTATAAAATTACCCCAACAATTTTTTAGTACTTCAAAGATCAACTTTCTTCATCTATCAAATTCATCTTCTTTTGTGTGATTTTTCTATTTAAGGTATGGTTTAAATTTAAAATTTACTTATTTTACTTTACTATTCACAAATTAGTTACTAATTGTTATTATACTATTTATATTATTAGTTTTTAAAAAAAAAATAATAATTGTATTTTTCTTTTTAATAGTTTTTCGTGAAATTCTATTTGAAAACAAGTGTCTTGTGAAAATTCACGTGTGACAAGCTACTCGCTACACGACAAGTCATTAACAATCACGCTATTTACAAATTACCGACACTGTCACACGACTTATCAGTCACTGCCACAATTACGATTTCCAAGTTATTGACTATTGCACGTCTTTCAATATATTTTCTACTGCACGCTAATTATATATCGTACCCTATTTATACAACCTCTCAATTGTTTAAAATTACTCTAACAAATTTTTATTCCTCTTTCAGTACTTCAAAAAGATCAACTTTCTTCATTTATCAAATTCATCTTCTTTTGTGTGATTCTTCTATTTGAGGTATGATTTAAATTTTAAATTTGAATAATTTACTTTACTCTTCACGAATTAGTTACTAATTGTTATCATACTATATTATAGTATTAGTTTTTTAAAATATTTTTTTTCTATAGATTTTCGTAAAAGTTTTATTTGAAAACAAATGTCTAGTGAAAATTCTTGTGTGACAAGCTACTCACTACACGACAAGTCACAAATACTCACACTATTTACAAATCACCGACAACGTCACGCAACTTATCAGTCATTCCCACAATTATGTTTTCAAATTATTGATTGTTGCACGCCTTTTAATATATTTCTACTGCACGCTAATATATAATATCCTATTTATACAACCTTTCAATTATTTAAAATTGCCCCAACAATTTTTTATTCCTCTTTCAATACTTCAAAGATCAACTTTCTTCATCTATCAAATTTATATTCTTTTGCATAATTCTTCTATTTGAGGTATGTTTTAAATTTTATTATTTTATTCTATTGTTCACAAATAAGTTATACTAATTATATGCTATTAGATCATTAGAATGTTTTTTTTAATAATTGTATCTTTCTCTTAATGTATGCATTTGTAAGTTATTAATTGTTAATATTTATAATAATATTAATAATGGTATCGAATTGGATCAAAAACTCGATACACTCGAGAAAAAAAACCAATAACCGATACTAGCCTTTATGAAATCACATCATAAAAAATAAATTGGATAAAAAAACTCGATACACTCGAGAAAAAAAATCAACCGCAAACACTAGCCTTTATGAGATCAAAAAGTTGATACACTAGATAAAAAAATCAACAACCAACACCTAGCCTTTCGGAAATCACACCATAAAAAATTAATCGGATCAAAAAGTTTAATACACTAGAGAAAAAAAATCAATAACCAACACTAGCCTTTACGAAATGACGAGTCGGGCAACAAGCTCTTAGCCGCCAGGTGTATAATTGGCGTATGGTTTGAGTCTGTTTCTTATTTTCTTCTTTACTTCCAAACTTTCTGGCTTACACACAAAATCCCCAAATGAAAAAAATTGGAAAAAAAGAAAAAAAAAATCAAATCCAAACTCTTCATTTCCTTAGTAAATTAACTCTTCTACTTTCTCTCTCTTCCTTCATCAATGGCGTACCTGAAAACCCCCACTATTCCTTAGCCGCCGCTTCTAATTTTTCTTCGAATAAACCGCACCTTAAAGCTTTTTGTACCTTGTTCTACAGGTATGTTTTCTTCTTCTTTACCTCTAAGTATTTGTTTTAAACTCTATTTATCTGCGTTGAATTTTGAACTTTCAGTTGTTTGTAGGTAGCTTTTTTTTAATTTTATTTAGTTGTGTTTTATTGTGAAATGAATTCGAATTTTAGGTGATTTAGTTTTGATTTCTGCGAGTTTAAGTGGTGGAATGAGAATTAAATTCTGGAAATTGGGTGTTTAGTCTAGTTGAACGATCATTACAGGTTAAAGTTGGGATTAAGTGCAGGTCAAAGCTGAAATTTGTATTTGAGTTTGAGTTTTCACTTTAATTTGAGTTTTTGATACTTCACTTCATTTTTGCTAATCTTATGGTGGAGAAAAAATCTATTCGTTTTGTTTTAGTTTTTGTTGATTTTCTGAGTTTGTTTGTTTTGATTTTGTAGGATAAAGGAGATGCAAGTTCATTGTTAACTAAGGAAATAGTGATGAATTAGTGTTCTTTTCTGTTGTGTAGGCAGTTGAATGATTGATATCTTTGCTTCTTGGTTTTGACGGGAGATGTTGGATGCTGTTTTGAGATTTGGGTGAGTGAAGATTGATTGTTCTTGGAGTGCTATTGTTGCTAATGGCAGAAGACGGCCTACGTATCGGGATAGGTGGCCTTTCTTCTGGGTTGGCTGTGGTATTGAATGGTGAAGATAGGAAGGAGAGTTCTCAGAAAACTCATCTTGTTTCATATTGTGATGGTTTTGGCGATCAATCTGTGGAAAGAACCCTTGAGCACATCTTTGATCTTCCATACAAGTGTATTAAGCCACTCTCTTGTTCAATAGATGCTGAAGTGGTTCGCTCAGTTATAAAGAACGAATTTCTGAAGTACCACACAAATCAGAAGACTGGTACTGACAGAAAACGAGAAGGGGTTTTGACTGCTGGTGGTGATGGTTGTAAACATCAGGTTATTCAATTAGAGGAATCAAGCATCTGTGGTGATATTCGAATAGTCAAACAGCCTTTGATCATGGAGAGTCATTCTCTATTCAGCAGTGCAAGGGCCAATGCTTGTGTCTGGAAAGGGAAATGGATGTATGAAGTAACTCTTGAAACTTCTGGTATACAACAGCTAGGCTGGGCGACTCTTTCCTGCCCATTCACTGATCACAAGGGTGTGGGTGATGCTGATGATTCGTATGCATACGATGGAAAAAGGGTCAGTAAATGGAATAAGGAAGCTCAGGATTATGGTCAGCCATGGGTTGTTGGTGATGTGATTGGATGTTGTATTGATTTGGATGGTGATGAGATATCATTTTATCGAAATGGAGTTTCACTTGGTGTAGCATTTATTGGTATTCGTAAGATGGTACCTGGATTGGGATATTATCCAGCAATTTCTCTTTCTCAAGGTGAACGTTGTGAGTTAAACTTTGGGGAAATTCCTTTCAGGTACCCAGTAAAAGGTTTCCTTCCCATTCAGCCTCCACCAACCAGAAGTTCAATTGCTACTGATTTGCTTAATTGTTTTAGAAGGCTAATTGAAATGCAGCGTGTGGGAAGGGCAGAGTTCAGTTCTGTTGAGAAATTGCGAAGATTGAAAAGGTTTGTATCATTTGAAAAACTTTCACACCCTGTCTCTCGTGGGATATGTGAGGAATTATTGTCTACACTTGCTGCTGAAGACGGAAGCACAAAGTATATATCTTGTGGTCCACTTCTATCACTGATAATGGAGGTCTTTAGGATGCATCCTCCACATGACTATATGAGTTTGGACAGCATACTTGATTCTCTAATAGAGTTCCCAGAATCGCGAATTTTGTTTGAACATATCATAAGTTCGCTCTCGACCTTTTGCAAAACAGCACCGTTGAGCCTTGCAGAAAACTGTCCTTACTCAGGTTCATATATATATCTGGCCTTGGCATGCCACATCTTAAGGCGGGAAGAAGTGATGACACTGTGGTGGAGATCTTCAGATTTTGACCTCTTATTTGAAGGGTTTTTGTCGCGGAAGAGTCCTAACAAGCAGGATCTTCAAGGTCTGATGCCTTCTATATGGTGGTCTGGTTCGTGTGAGGATGTGTCAAATGAGGCTAGCCTGTTACTGACTACAGGTGCTTTGTCAGAAATAATTAACAAGGTATTCTATTTGTGGGTGGAACGGAACTTATATTGGTATTTTATGTCCTTGTTTGTCCCTTCAACATTGGTCCATGCTCATGTTAGTTCTTAGTCTAATATTGCTACCTTATACTTGAATAAGATTAAGTGCATTTGATGGTATTCCTTGAAAGTCCTGGAACAAGTTAGACGTGAATCAATTGTTATATGTCCTTAAAGTATAAGTGACTGGAGTATTGTCGATGAAATGAAAGCTCAAATCTCTTAATATGGTAGTCAGTGATGTAACGAGCACTTGATGTCTCCAATTTCAACATTAACTTTGAACTGCTTCCAGAGGAGAAATAGCATCGTAGATTTTGTATGTAGCAATATTAAAAACTAAGACCACCTATCAGCGAAAAGTATGTCTTGGCCATTTAACTGATACATTCTCACTTGATCAAGTTTAATAGGAACATCCAGCAATCTTAGCTATTTGAAACTTAACGCAATACTCGCAGTCATATGGCCCAGACCTTTGACTTGAATTGCTCTCCTACTTGATCAAGTTTTACACTGAGCTGCATCTGTTAGAATAAAGAGAATGTTTTGGTCGACTTGCCCAGGAAATTGTAACATGAATCTTCATCCGTAATGCTGGCTTTGGACATCAAGTAAAAATACTATAATGCACATAAAAACGAACAACAACTCTAACCTTTTGAAGTTCTGGCGATTCTTTTTTGCTTGGTCTTTTTAGTAAAATAGTAGAAAGTTGGAATAAGATGCATAGTAGATGTGTACGTATACATTACTGCAGTACCTAGTGTCTTGTTTTATTCAAAATTCTATAGTAGCTTGGCTGCTCTTGTTAAATCTTACATTTAGACGGTGATATGATGGATTTTACTGCATCATATAGATCTTCTCTTTGCCCAGCTTTCCAGTTTATCTGGTCTTTGCAACTGCCTTGGTTCCAGTAATGAGTGCATCTATCAGTTTTCTCTGTTCATGTTTCACTTAAGAATCATTACATGTGATGTTTTTGATCTATCACACATACCCATCCCTTCTACTAACAAGTTTAAAGGGTTTGCAATTTCCTTATATGTTTCTCCATCCACAAGCAGATTAACACATTCCTTCTGCAGGTTGAAGAGAAGCAGAGGGACCTCTGCCGCTTGGTAATGCAGTTCATGCCACCCACATCACCACCTCAGCTACCTGGCTCTGTATTCAAGACATTCTTACAAAACATTCTACTTAAAAACAGGGGTGCAGATCGAGATTCGCCACCGCCTGGTGTTTCAAGCAATTCTGTACTTGTTTCTTTGTTTGGTATTGTACTCCATTTCCTCTCTGAGGGGTTCGGGGACATTTGTGATTGGATGAAGGACTCTGGAACATCTGATATTGGTTTCCTACACAGAGGAGGCCAGCAAGCTTTTCCTGTAGGCTTGTTTCTCAAGAATGATCCTCATCGAGTTGATATTCCCAGGCTTGGTGGTTCATATAATCACCTAGCAAAATCCCATCCTATTAGTATTGAGCAGCATGAGGAAGTGATTCGGTGGGAAGAAGGGTGTATGGACAATGTAGAAGATAGGGTTACACATCTAAGTAAGCAGAAGCCGTGTTGTTGTTCTACTTATGATGCCGATTTTACAAGAATATCCAAAGATTCTATCAGACACATGGGAAAAGGTTCACGGGGACATTGCAGCTCTATTCGTGAAAGGTCTGCTCATGTTGCTGCAGAATGCAGCACCAGTAGTTTGAATGATGATATTGCAGATAAACCAAGCACGAGTGACCAGTCGGAATCAGAGTTTGGCTTCCTTCCTATACAGCAAATGAGATATGTTCCCAGAGAGAACAATGTTTCTTCAGCAACACTAAAAGAAGAGGAGCTACTGGACACCATGCTTTTGCTGTACCATTTAGGTCTTGCACCCAATTTCAAGCAGGTGACTAGATTTTCCCCTTACTAAAAGATAGTAATTAGGCTGCCTTATTGTTTGAAATGTCTGAAGTGGTGCGAATGACGTAAAGACACCATTTGTCTGATTTTTCGGATGTTCCCCATTGAACACAACATCAAATGAAAGGATTTATATGGTGGTGTTTTATTAAGCTGCTTTGCAGAACCATATGCTAAGGTAGTGTCCCTTTAATGGACATTGCACCTTTTTTTAACTGGAGCTAAAGTTTCAAATGCAACCACTTTCTCGGCATTTGGCCTTGCAAAATTATGTCCTATATATATTAGTACTGATGGAATATTTAGTGTCCTGTTAGTTTGAAATTAATGTCCTGGGCAATTATAACAGTCTCATCTTTCTTTATTGTCCCATTGGTTAAGGTGTTGTATGTGATTTGGTAATTGTACCTCCAGGGGGAGGAGTCTAGAAGTCGAATTTCATGTTTTCTCTCTTCATGATTGATTTATTTTATGGTATAGTAGGTTTTGAAAATAGTGGCAAGGATGATGGCCCAAGCAAATAGCGGGGGTAGGAGTGGGGAAGGTTGGTGGTCAGTGTAAAAATAATCTAACTAAGATGTTTTGTCTGATAAAGAATAAAATGGACCTAGTGGAGTGGACACAGAGGATTCATATGATAGATTCCCACAAATATGGGATCGATGCATAGTTCATTGATATATACTACGTCTGAGACTAGTTCTATCTGCTTCTCTCATGTGGGACATGGCTCCTGATATTGTATTCCACTTTTGGGGAGCATCTTACTGTCCTGCCAGATTATCTTTTCTTTCTTCTCTTCCCAGTCTTGCAGCACCTGAACTCATTGCTAGAGAAGTGTTAAGTATCTTCCTTATCAAGTTTCATGGATTCGCATCACTTAACAGTATCACTGATCAATTGTAGGCATCATTGTATATGAATCGGCAATCACAGTCAATCTCTCTTCTGGAGGAAACTGATAAGCAGATCAGAGAAAACGTTTGCAGGGAGCATGTAAAGCGCCTGAAGGAGGTTCGTGGTGTATATAGAGAAGAAGTAATGGATTGTGTCAGACATTGTGCTTGGTAATACAATCATTGTACATCTTTGTTTTATTTCCAAATTATGTTATGGCTATTATACATTACTATGTCTTCCATATTAATGAGTAGCTGCTGTATGCTTTCAAGGATGCATAGCTTAGTTCTTTTCTCTCTATCATCTAACAGGTATCGTATTTCTCTGTTTTCTCGGTGGAAGCAGAGGGGGATGTATGCAGCGTGCATATGGATTGTTCAGTTGCTTTTAATTCTTAGCAAAGAGGACTCAGTCTTCCTTTATATTCCTGAGTACTATTTGGAAACTTTGGTAATAAACTTTCTGGCTCTGGATACTATTTAGAACTCTAGCCTAGTTTGTATTTTCTTGTAAATCAAAGAGTGACTTATCATTTGTATTAAGGCTCTACTCTTCGGTTTACTTTTGAGCATGAATCTTTTCTACCTCTTTGCTAGTGCCACTTAACTTTCTTTAGGCGTAGATAGTGAAGCCAAGAAGAATCTATGACTTCCCTCGATAGATGGTGGAATTTGGATCTCTGCAGTTATTAATAGTCAAGTGACCCAAAACTTTCGCTTGCCTACTCTTTTCTTTCCATGCCTTGCTTCAATTTGCCTTTCCATCTCTGCACCTTGCACTACTAGTATGCTGTGTTTGGATAGCTTTTAGGGGAATGGGCCTGAATATATCAAGCAAACCTGACTCGTCTTATATTATGTACATTGCATTTTTCCCTGCTTCCGTTCATTTTCATGCACATTGAGTTTTACTTCATATCCCCTCAACTGATCTTGGACAAAATGGTTGAAACTGTTGTCTCTATGTATGTTTGGGCATAAAAATATGTAAAATGCTTTGTCCTTACGAGTGCTGACAATTGGCAAATGTTTTTTTCTTTCCGGCTATTTTCATGTCATTTAATTGGTTGGTTTATTAGTTGCCACTTTTTTTGAAACAATGAAAGTAATCTTCCTTTCTGTTGTTCAATGACAGGTGGACTGCTTCCACGTACTTCGTAAAAGTGACCCTCCTTTTGTGCCTGCTACAATATTTCTCAAGCAAGGACTCACATCCTTTGTATGTCGTAACTCTCTCTCTAATCACGTGCCTTTTCTTTCTATGATACTTTCAGGACCAAGCCTATAATGCCTGTGGTATATGTCGTGGTTGACTTTTTGGATATGCTGAAATAGAATTCATCAACACCCTCTAAAGCTAATGTAATATAAGAGAAATACTTGCAAGAAAAAAATTAGCACAAGAAGATTTTCTTAATACAGCAAGATTGGTTCTGGAATGATCCACAGTGCTAGATTCCTTCTCGTACTTGTTTCTGTGATGTATTAGATCATTGGGCTTCATTCTGTTACGTGTATTTACTGGTAAATTTCCTTGTTCAGGTTACTTTCGTTGTCACCCACTTCAATGATCCAAGGATATCAAGTGTGGAGTTGCGAGATCTTCTTCTGCAGTCTATTTATATCTTGGTGCAGTACAAGGAGTTCTTGTCTGAATTAGAATGTAATGAGGCCGCAATGCAGAGAATGCCTAAAGCACTACTGTCTGCTTTTGACAATAGATCGTGGATTCCTGTAACAAATATACTTCTCCGTTTGTGCAAAGGTTCAGGCTTTGGTTCATCAAAACGTGGAGAATCATCTTCCTCTTCATCAGTTATATATCAGGTGATTTGATGATAGTTCATCTTTGTCTACACAGTTATTATTCTGTCCTGCTTAGCCATTGAGAGTAACTTGTAGATCTAATTCTTTTGTCCTTGTTAATGTGAAGAAATTATTGCGAGAGGTTTGCTTGCATGATGAAGAACTATTTTCTACCTTTCTGAATCATTTGTTCAACACTCTGAGTTGGGCAATGACGGAATTTTCAGTTTCAGTTCGCGAGATGCAGGAAAGTTACAAGGTATTGTTCCCATAAACGTCTATTGTCCTTCTATGTTTGGATCAATGAGGGAGAAGGAAGCCAAAAAAGGGTACAGCTAATTGATTAATCTTTTATCTAATGGTTGTTTTGTGATACTGCTAAGTTCTATGTACACCTAAAAGAGGTTCTTTTTTTATTGTCCAATTTCAGGGAGTTTAGAAAAGTTAATATGCATACTCTTTTAACCAAACAAAGGGAATTATGTTTGCCTTCTACATTTACTTTCCCCTTTCCCCATTATTCTCTTTTCAACTGACCACACAGGACATTTATGTCTGACTTACAATATCATTTTGTTGTACGTCGTTTCTAATTTCCTTGGTAATAACTTTTGTTACGGATTTGCTGATAATATGTTTGAGAGATTGTGCTCTATAAAATGTTTTAGAGTGGCAAAATAAAATGTTTTACACCCTGCATATTTTGTTTACCTCCAGAAATGCTTTTTTTATGTGTACATTCTAGTGAATTGCCTGTGATGATATTCTGTTAATGTTTTCTTTTGTCAAGTCCTCGAGTAGAATATTGATCTCTAAAAAACAAAGCATATCCTCGTGAAAATAAAAAATAAACTTAATTTTCTTTACATCCAGCTTGGAGTTTCTACTTATGTTGTACTAGTTATTTGTAGTATCTTGGTTTTGTGGGGTGCGGGTGTTGAATATCTTAACTGAAGGTGACTTTGCATACTGTCTTGCAAAGGTGAAATAGTAGTTTATGGGATTGAAGGAATCTTTTGTTGTTGTTTTCTTTTCTGATGTGTATTGAAATGCTTAAGTGTCTTTCTAGGTGTTGGAGTTTCAACAAAGGAAATGCAGTGTCATATTTGACCTATCATGCAATCTTGCAAGGATTTTAGAATTTTGTACCCATGAGATACCTCAAGCGTTTATCTCTGGGGTAGACACAAATTTGCGAAGGCTGACTGAAGTGATCGTCTTTATACTAAACCACTTAATTTCTGCAGCTGATCAGGAACTGTTTGACCTGTAAGTGATATTTATGTGGTACAGCTTTTTGCGTTTCCATTTTTTTTTTTGGTTTATTGTGTACTTTTAGAGTGAGAGAGTGTCAAGTCAAATCTGCTTATTTCTTCTGTGTCCAACACAACCAAAGACCAATCTTATTCCAATTGATAAAAGATCTGTTCTCCAGTCGAGTTGGGCTGATCCTTTATGAGGTCCTATTTTATTTTGAATATGCCTCACGTTCAACTGTAAACTGGCATCCACTATCTTAGGTGATGAAACTGATGCTTTTATTCCGTTAACAGTGAAACCTCTATGTTCTGATGGTTAAATTTTTTTGTTGTGGTTTATCACTCCCCACACTGTTATTTCTTTAGTGTTGAATCAAAGCTCTATCTGCCACGTAAGGTGATCGATATTAGGAGAAAGAAGACCGAAACCTGATATTTCTGAAAAATAAATAAACTTTTAATCGACAGACTTGCATTTACCGAAAAATTCTGAGCTTGCATTCATCTAGCCCTCTTTATCTATGTGTGTGCAACACACTCGTTCCATGCATTATCAGAATATAGTTGGTTCTTGCTTTTCTTTTCACCATAGCTTGATATTTCCTTGTAACAAGGACGTATTGAGTCCCTTTGTGTATGTGTGTTTGTGTGAGTCTTGGTTCCTCCTTATTTGGGGTCTTCAGTTGTCATTCTTGCAGTTTCGTAAGGCGTCCAGGTCATCCCCCAGAGAAACTAAACAGAGGCATGATTTTGGCACCCCTTGCTGGAATCATTCTTAATTTGCTGGATGCTAGCAGGGAGTCGGATACTGGAGATAATGACATGGTTGGGATTTTTGCCAGCATGGACTGCCCTGATACTGTAGTCTCTGGGCTTCAGTATCTTTTGGAGTACAATTGGGTTAGTTCTTACTTCACTTAATTGATTTGGTTGTACCCCTAGGCTACTTCCTATTTCAGAATGGCATGGAAAATTGGTATACTGCCAAGAAAATTGTTATTGGTACTGTGATTTTTTAGACTTGGCAATTAGAAAGCTGAACGCTGGTTGACTGGTTTGGGTTCAGTTGCTGTTTTTGACGTCCTGCCTATATGTGCTAATGTTTTTGGAAAGGGTTCCAATAGTTAATTGCTCTTTGGTTGCTTCATCTGTATTCTAACTATCTTTTCATGAATTTCAGGCTAGTTTATTCAGGGGAGATGATTATCTGGAAAAAATCAGGCAACTGGAGATATTTTCAGGTCTGCTTATCTGTCAGTCAGAGGTAGTGGAAGTTGAGAGAATAGCATATGGGGGTGAAACAGATTATGATGACAGCATCTGCTGCATCTGTTATACGAGTCAAGCAAATGCTCAATTTGTCCCGTGTTCGCACGTTTCTTGCTTTGGCTGCATTTCAAGACACCTTCTGAACTGTGAGAGATGCTTCTTTTGCAATGCAACCGTTTTAGAAGTTCTCAAGACTGATGCAAATGCAGATCAAGGACATTTCTCAAACTTGGAAGAGTAAAGTTGGACTGGGGGTCGCCTTTCTCTTTTTTCCTGGTGATTGGTGAATGAAAACAGTGGTTAGACATAGGCTAGTACTCGGTTGTCAGCTGAGGGATCTGAGCTGTGAATTTAGATCTCGACAAGTCCCATAGAGATGCAAGAAAGATCGTTATAAAAGGCGAATACTTTCAGTTAAGTTATTATTAGGGATTACAACTAGAATAGAAGGCATAAGCTATGTTTAAATTACCAGAGTAGATGGGATGGGAAGGCAGCATCTCTCTGGCTAAAAAGTTTTTGTAGTGGAGGCAAGGGCATTATTTTGTGAATATATGAGGTGTCAATTTGAAGAAAGACTTGTTCTTCTGCTCAATCTTCTTTTGTTTTTACGCGTCGCTTAACTTTGGCTTGTGCTTGTTTTCTCAAGCTGTGAAATGATGTGCATTTTATGAGAGCAAAAGTAGGGAGAGCTACCAAGCGTAGAGAAGTTAAGAGAGACATAGTTTTGTTAGTAATTTTAATTTACCTATGCTTCTTTGTAATACCTGTTTTAGCAGCAAAGGTATCAGAATAAGTTGAACAATCAAATTGGATTGTGAAACCTTGTGGATAATCTGCAGAACAAAATGTAACCATGGAAATTCTTCCCCCTCCCACCTCGACTTTTACTTCAACATGGAAATTTTTGAGTGGTGTGTTTTCTTTTTGGACAAAAAACTTGTGCTTTTCGGAATAAGAAATGTGAAGAGGTTGGATATAGGTAGGTAGAAGTAGAGGTAGGTTGAAGAAGTATTGGGGAGAGGTGATTAGGTAGGATATAGGTAGGCTGAAGAAGTATTGAGAAGAGGTGATTAGGTAGGATATACATGTGGCATCTTCAAATTATCAAAGACATGACCTTAGATAGGAGGGTGTGTAGAACACATATTAGGGAAGAAGGTTAGTAGGTAGTGAAGTGTTGTCTTGCTTTTCGAGGGTTACAACTTGTTAGTATTTGTGGTTGTTCTTGTTCCTTTTTTATAGCCTTTCCACTGCTTCCTTTAGTAGTTGTATTTTCTCCATTGTTATTTTCTTCTTCGTACTTAGATTTGTTGCACTTTATCTTAAGGTTTTAGAAAACAGTTTCTTTACCTTTACAAGGTAGTGGTAAGGTTTGTGTATACTCACTCTACCATCACCAAACCTAATTATGAGATTCCACTAGGTATGCTATTATTGTTGTTGGAATAACATATGTAAAAACCAGGATAAAGAAGATAATGTCGCTAAGATTTTGATGTATAACAAAGGACTATTTGAAGTGACGAAATCTATAAACATAGATCTTCAACTCGCATGAGTGGTCGAGTTGATTGAGCGGTAGTCTCTCAAATGAGTCTCATGTTTGAACCTATCAACATATTTTTTCGCTCGAGCTCGTCGCACGAAGTAGCTTATCTCTCCCGCGTGCGCACCCGAAGGATATCATTTTATTTTCAGATCTTATGTACAAAAATAAAAATTATTATTTTTTCACATACAAAGTAAACTATTTATAAATGGTTATTAAGTTGATGTAGGAGATCTTTTACAAATGAATTTACTTTCTTTTTTTTAAAAAGGATGGATCCAGTATTTCGGGAGTTTTGAACCCGACGTGAATCGAACACGCAACCTTCTGATCTGGAGTCAGACGCGCTACCATTGCGCCACGGATCCTGGATGTAAGTTTATTAAACTAAATTTTATATATAACAATATATGTTCCATACTGATCCTTTTTGCATCATGTTTGGATGGTTGTTACAATTGTATATATGTAAATTCAAATACAATATTTGTTTTGATTGCTACTTAAATTTTGTTGCATCATATCATTTAAATTCATTGTTAAATAATAACAAAAAGACTCATTTTATGTAACGACTGAATTAGTGTAATTGCTTTCATTACTTTAATTTTTCTTTCTCATTTTATATTTTATTTAATAAATCTATTTCATCTTTTTACCTACCCTTTTCATAAGCTTACTTTTCTTATATGTTTATCATTCAAATTAGGAATATGCGACATAATAAAATGACAGAGAACAATACAATCTATTTAAACACCATACTCATTAAAATAATATAATAAGATACAATACAATACCATATCATACTATACATTATAAACATCGTATAAAACAATACGTAATGAACAAAGTGTTAAGGAAATCTTCTGCCGTCTAGTGGTTGACCTATATATAACCTGTTATAAATCATCACAATATTATCAAAAAATAGAATCATACACACTTGGACAAAGTCTTAAATGACATATTTTTCTTTTTAATTACTCAACTGTCACCATCCTTGTGACACTAACACACCTTTTTTTTTACATTGTCCCAAAACACACACATTGTTATTTTGATTTTTTTTTTATGACAAGGAAAATCCGTTTTGAGTGTGCACGGGTAATATCCATGTATACAATAGCTTGTAAATCGCACATATTTCGTTTTTATATAATAATTCGTAAATCACACAAAAAATTAATCTACACTAAATAATTCCGATGCGACGAGCTAGACCTTCATCTTGACCTAGAAGGAACCCTAGCTATTGCTGCCTTCTTTTATCATACAAAAAAATTGAAAAACAAGAGGAGAAAGGGAGGTGATAGAAAATCCATTAAAATGTAATCAAGTTAATAATTAACTCCAAATAAAATTAGAGGATAGATAAGAACATATATTTAACAGAAATGTCTCAGATCTATTATTGTTTACTAAAATAACAAAGAGTATATATATTTATTCAGAAGACTTAAAAAAAAAAAACTAAATAATTAGTAAGAAGAATAATTTGTTTGAGCACCACCTCCAGATTGCACTGGTGGCCTTGGAGGGCTTCTTCCTCTACTTGAGTTTCTCACCCTTATAGACCTTGTTGTCATGTACTCTATATTTTCCTGCATCAATAATTTAATATTATATGAGGAAGCGTTCAACTAAATTCAATATTTTAGTACGAAAATATTTAAGTTTAATCTTAAATATACGAAGTTTAAATCTTGAATTCGCCTGATCTAGATTAAATACCATGGATGTTATATCTTCCTCTTGTTGTTGTTGGTGAGAGTATGAGGAGACAACAAAGTTGGAGATGTGGTTATTACCATATCCAAAATAGTTTAGTGTGGATTTGATCAATTTCTCAAAGATATTGCAAGGATTTTCTCCCATTTTTTTTTTGGGGTGATGATAGCTAGTCTATCTTCTTCTTTCTACACAATGTCTTTATATGGTGTTGGGTGAGGTTTTATTTTGTTGGTTGGGGTGGGTGGGTGCTTATATTTTAATGTTTTAATATATGTAATGTTATAAAAATTGGAAATATTTGTTAGATTTATGACACGTGTCTCTGACTCATGACATACTCCAAATTGCACTAAATTTCATGAGCCGCTTTATTTTAATGGATAGGAGAAGTATGGAAAACACTCTTAAATTAGATGTAAATTATTAGTTTCATTTCTAAATTATTGTCAGTTTTAAAAATAACTATTTATTTGACTAACTTAATTTAAATACATTTCTAATCTTGTAATATGAGTGAAATATATCTTTAAATTCTCGTCAAATTCAGAGATATTTTTTACGCTTCTTTTGATTTTTTATTAAGAGTATCATGCTCCTATTATTCTACAAGAGTTTGAGACCACTTGCTATGTCATGTGGAAGATCGCGGATACATCGGGGTGTATTTAAGTTCAGTTAATCAAGTAAATGAGTGTTTTTAAGACTGCCAATAGTTTAGAGATGAAACTAATAATTCGTGCCAAATTTAAAGATGTTTTTAATACTTCTCTCTTAATTAATTAATTAATTAATATTCACTTTTTTAATGAATATTTAGTGCTCTCTCGTTTTAATTTATGTAAATATATTTTTTTGAATTTCTAAATTTAAACAAATTGGTCTTTAATTATAGTTTTTAAAAATATTTTTAAATATTTTAATATATATCACCATTAAGGAAAGAATATTTATGGACAATTAATGACCTTGACCGTGGTTTAGGTGGTATTTCAGTTAAATGACTATTGACCATTAAAATTGAAAACAGACTATATAAAAAAATGGAAAAATTACAGAAATCCCACCTTTTAGTTTACTTATTACCATTATCCCTTATAAGTTTTACAAATCTCCAAAATTCCTTATTTTCGCGCATCAGATTAGTGTATCAGCGTTTATATTATTGTATCTCGCGCATCAGATTAATGTATCAGCGCTTATATTATTGTATCTCAATAATATAAGCGCTGATACATTAATCTGATGCGCGAGATACAATAATATAAGCGCTGATACATTAATCTGATGCGCGAGATACAATAATATAAGCGCTGATACATTAATCTGATGCGCGAGATACAATAATATAAGCGCTGATACATTAATCTGATGCGCGAGATACAATAATATAAGCGCTGATACATTAATCTGATGCGCGAGATACAATAATATAAGCGCTGATACACTAATCTGATGCGCGAAAATGAGGGATTTCTGTAATTATAAACTTTTAAGGGATAAATTGTAATTTTTCCTTAAAAGTATGTGATTTCTGTAATTTGCCCTAAAAAAATCATATGAAGATATGCCAAGAAACAACTGGATAATTTAAACAGGACATACTCTTCTATTACTACCGGATATGGACCCGTGCCAGCATGGGCCTAATATATATTGAACAACTTTCACATATAACAAACATAAAAATATATTTGTATGTTATAGCTATAGTTTGTATAATTGCGCTCCATATCAAATTTTATGTTTGCTATGGAGCTTTTGATTTGTATAATTCGCTACAAACATTCCAAATTTTTATAACTAAATTGTTCAGTTTTGTATTAAATTCATTTATACATTGTAATTTGTATAATAAGATCTATATTTGTATAATTATAAGTGTATAGGACGAAAATATATGTATTTGTATTTGTATATACACTTTTCTTTCGCTTTATACAAACACAAACGCATTTTATACATTTTATACCGAAATGTATAAAATGACTAATTGTATACCGAATCAGATTGCAAAAAAAGGGGATGTTTGCTGCGAATTACAATTAAAATAAACTATGGCTATAACATTTAATTTGAATTAATAGTTTACTATTTCATACAATTTTCCCATATATATTACCCTTTCTATTTCAATTTATGTGATATATATGAAATTTGAAGTCAATCCATTTTTAGTATGTTTTTAAATATTTTAAGTTGTTAATTATTATAATTTATAGTATGTTTTATTTAATTTTCATATGATATATGTTTTACTTAAATATACTATAAATCACAATACTTAACAAGTTCCATGTCAAAAATAACTTATAAAAAATTGATTGACTTTTGAAATTTCATTTGTATCACATAAATAAGGACAAAGCGAGTAATATTTATTATATGAAAATTAAATAAAAAGTACTATAAATCACAATAATTAGCAACTTAAAATATCTATCTATCTATCAATCTATATTTCTCTCAATTTATGTGTATAGATGAAATTTTGAAAGTTAACAAAAACTTTTTATATGTTTTGAAATATTTTAAGCTATTAATTATTATGATTTATAATACTTTTTACATAAAA
>NW_006239106.1:1175029-1189198 GCF_000226075.1 Solanum tuberosum
ATTATGAATTTTATATATATATATATATATATATATTATTATTATTATTATTATTCAAGAAATAAATTAATATCGTGAAAAAATCTATTAAATTTATCGAACAATATAGAAGTTAAATCCAATTAGTAACATTGGTTTAAAAACCTTAAATTAATAGAATGTATTTTACCGCAGTATATCTGTTTTCTCAAATACAAGTGGAAATACTTAGCTATAACTTTGATAAATATATTTAAAGACCTGGATAAAATGAATAGAAGAGTTTGAAAACTCGATAATAATCTTACATATTTGATACTTTAATATATAAAATTTGTTGTGATCAATTTTTAATGATTATTGAGTATTGACCGTGCATTGTACAGTTATATATATTATAGTATTTATTAAAAGTAAAAATTATATAAATCTATATACGATTGGAAATACGGATATATATTTATTATTGAAAAAATGACAAAATTATCTTAAACATGATTTAAAAAATATTTTAATGTTTATAAATAATTATTTTAAATTATTTAATATTGCAGAAACTCAAAAATTAATTGAATTATGAAGGACCAAAAATTAAGTGCCAACAACATGAATATCAACCCAAACAAAGATAGCAAAATATCAAACTCAGTTATATTCAGAGCTTTCAGAAGAAAGTAATGCAGAATGGTGTTTTATTAGTTAGAGATTTTATAAGGTAAATCCAATAACATATTTATTGTCAAAATATATTTGTATATCAACATAAAACTATAGACAACTCTTTAGAGAATGTTGCTAAATATTTACTATCATACAAGTCATAAAATATTTCATATGAAAATATATTTATAAATAGAAATAAGGAAAATCGATATAACATGAAGTATTTTAACATAAATATTAAATTAAATATGTATAACCCACAACATATTTCTTATCAAATCATTATTTTGTAAGTAAATTTATCAAATTCGATCTAATGTGACAAATACTACATAAGTATGAAAAATTGTGTATGTTAAACTTTCTATATATACTCTATTAATATTTCTATGTTCACTTTTAATTGTCTATGATTTTAAAAATAAATTTTCACTTTTGTTTACTATTTTTAACGTATCAAGAAAAAGACAATTATTTATATAAAAATATTTCACATTACAAACACGATTGACAAGAAACTACATCAAATTTATGCACGAAAAAAGCTGAAAAAATTGTCCCACATATAGAGTAAAATCTGGTCAAGAATAAAAAAACTCAAAATATTTCTTGAAAAAGTTCGCCTCCCATAGAAAAAAAGAGGATATTGGATCAAAATCATTACTCCACTAGACAAATAGTCACGTGAGAACTTGATAAAAAGGAGACTTTCTTTGGTAATCACTAACATGTTGAAAAATATAGTTTGTCACGACTCAGGGATACCCCTAGATGCAACACGGCGTACTTGACTCTGAAGGGATCTCATACAAGCCCTTAGCATACATAAACATAAGAAAGTACAAATGACGCGGAATTTAAAATTTTACAATCGAAGTCTTTTTCATAAAACCAAAAAGAATCTAGACATTGTCTCATAATCCATCTACTACAATAGAATGTTAATAGGGTCACATCCCTTTACAATCGAAAAGTCTCAAAAGTAGAATATAAGAAAGTAAATAGAAGTGAATGACATCTTGTCCTCGAATAACCATGAGGACTCACCACAAGTCTTGGAGATAAGCAATCCAAGCCTTTGTCAAGAAAGGAAGTACACTTCACCTAGCCGGAACCTACACTTATAAAAAATGTAGAAGAAATAGGGGTTAGCACAAAATGTACTAAGTATGGAAGCATGCATAAAAATCCTTGAAGTATGATAAAAATGACAATTTATTTGAAAAGCATGCATTTGTCAAGTTTGAGACTCACTTATGCATTTTAATGTAAAACACAAGTCATAGCATATTCATCACATAAATCCTCACAACATAGTAGAACCATTACCTTAGCAACCCTAAGGTATACTTGTGCAATGTATGGTTGGCATCCCATAATACCAACCATACTAAGTACTCCTTTGAGGCCACCTTAGTCATACATATCATCCTTAGACCTCATCATAGTCAATAGTCATAGATAAGGAAATAGTCATGTACATTAACTTGAACATAAGGAAAGTCATCCATAGCAACAATCCATTCAACATACATGCATACATTCATATCTTATCATAGCATAAGAAACCATCCCATAACCCCTTTCAAAGTCTACTTGTGCAATGTAAAAGTGAAGTCCCATACCCCCACTCCTACTAAGCAAAACTCATCAAGAAGTCATAAGTATAGTTCATGTTATATTCATTATCTTGTCATGTAGGGAAAATAACCTTAACCGACATAGACCATGTGAGCTACATGGAATTCAGTGTCGTGTAACCCCACACCGAAAGAAGGTGTCCTACTTGCCTAAGGTAGAACTAAAGGTATTAGATTTTAGGTGGATCCACTAGTTAAAGACCTATGTGGGCACATAGTTATGGGATAGGGAGATTGCTTCTATAAACCCGACCTATTGTATTGGCGGAGGAGCTTCCATCTCATGAGAATAATTTAGATGACCCAACCTATTGTATTGACGGGAGGGCCTCTACCTCATTTTCCATATCCACTCGGTGCTAAGCATTATTTCCCAAATTATACATAATTAGTATTGAATTGCATTTACATGTGTGAAGGAATATCTTGCCCTTCATTCAATACAACTCATAAAATAGCTCATAGATTCAATTAGGTGAGAATTGACTTTCAACCTTAGAACCATCATTAACATGTGAGTAAACCTTTCACATTATGTTCATAGTGTTTCATGAGAATAGCCTTTCAATCAACATAATAACATTGTCATCATCCTAGACAATTCATACATAGTAATGTGTAAGGGCAAAGGGGAGAATGGTCTTTCAACAATACCACAATTTACACAATAGTCATAGGATCTTCACTTTCTAAGTGAATCATAAGTTCATACACAACTTTCATCAACATGTACAAACTTTCATAATTCACCCTTCAAGGGTCATGAACCATGTCTCACAATCACACCTAGAAATACTACATTAGGCATGGATAAAACAAGATTCAATAACTAAAATACCATAGACACAATTCATAGTATTCATCTTGCATCAATACACCCATCACAATTCATGAAATTGGGGTCATGGGAAAATTCATAGGTTCATGGGGAATTTTATCATAAACTTACCAATAAACAACAATTCAATCATAATAATAATCAATTAACTCATTGAAATCATTTTTTAGGAAGAAACCATGACTAGATTGAAAAACCCTAGATTTTGAAAAATCTGGTAATTTGAAATGGAGAGTTTTAGGGATTCATGGAAGAAAGCTTTCCATGAATCAAGACCCCCATACCTTGATTGAAGCTTTCCACACGAATTGGAGTTGAGAAGATAGATCCATCTTATCAAATGAGCACTACTAATCTAAAGCTAAAAAAATATCATTTATGATACTAGCAGAAATGTTAGCAGCCAATGTCAACTTCATTCATTGTTATCGAGAAGCTAATATGGTGGCTGACTACTTTGCCAAGATGGCCTCTACTAGTGGAAATGAAACACATTCCTCCTCTTGGCAATGTTTTCAGCAAGAGGTTAAAGGTTTAATTCAACTAGATAGGTGGCAAGTACCTTTCATGAGGCAAATATATGAAAAATGTAACTTTTTTGTAAGCTAAGTATTATTTTTTTTTGATAGAGAGGAAGATTGAATAGGCTACTCCTTCCCCCTCTATTGTGTGAACCTTTTATAATGTAATCTCTTGGTTAGTGGTATGGTCCATGTTGTTAACTCTATAGGATCAATTTTTTTAAATAATGACACACCTAACCTACTTACGACTTATTGCAGGAAAATGAATTCAAAAAGAGATTAGTCAATCACACAAAGAAAGGAAGGCAAATATCCTTTCCAGTATTCAAGGAAGAAAATCTGCCGAAGGAATTCAAGATCCATACCAGATGGCCCCAAATCAAGTAGCAGTTCAATCAAGCATATCTTGATTGATAGGATGAGATCAATAGATCAACAATCAAGCCAAGATTGATGTGATGAGATCAAGAGATCAACAATCAACCCAAGAATAAACTTAAGCTGCCAAAAGAAGAAAGAAACTCAAATCAAGCCAAAGATTCGAGATCAACTATCCAACCAAGAATAGAATCAATCCAAGAAGGAAGAAAAATGATTTACCATGCACATATCTAATATGGACATGGATCAACAAATTGCCTCAATCAAGGGATCCCTCAACATCCCCGATTGGGAATGAACACCCTTGGATTTTCCTTAAAAAGAGCACTAGTTTGTACCTATATATACCTCCCTCAGACCTAGGTGTGAAGTACGCACTTCAATTGAAGTTGTACTGTCTTCTTCTATTGTCTTTCATAAAATCATTGTATTCTTGTGAGCATACAACTGAAAAGGAAAAAAGAGAAGAAACTGAGTGTAGGTTATACGAGTTGAGACTGTGTCAAAGTAGAAGTTCTGATTTGCACATCATACATGATTTACGGTTGAAATACTTTATACCATCTAAGTTCCATTCAAGATCTTAAGGAAACCCTTGAAACCCAAGGGGATTGGAAGTAGGTACCACATTAGTGCTCCGAACCAGTATAAATCTCTCCGTGTTATTTACTTACTGTATTTGTTATTTTCGTATATCTGTGTTACTAACTTCCAGGTGAATCGACTGACCAATCCAGAAAGTTGATTGAAGAATTTTTAAATTCACCCATATTTACTTTCAATTCGTATAAGAGCAGGTATCACCAGTAAATTGTGGCCTTTACAGTCGAGACATCTGAAGTCAGAGAAGAAGTTGATGATTTTCAAGATGAAGGAATGGCCCTCGATAAATGCTTAGACAAAGAAAACAGAGACCCCAATATGAATTCAAAATAAATGATGATCGTTGCTACTACTGTGGAAAATCAGGACATATCAAACAAAATTGCCCAGAATGGAGAAGGAGAAACAATCGACGAAATAAAGATCCAAAAAGTATCGGAGCCTAGGATCAAGGAGAAACAACCGACGATGATCATGATGAAACTGCCAATATATGCTTCATGGTACTTGGTGAAACTAGTGAGGTAAGACCTTTCAACTGTCCTAATTATAATGACTTACAAAATTCTTTGGACATGATTGCTGATGAATTACAGAAAGTTATTGACGAGTACAATAAGATTGCTCAAGAAAAGAATGACTGATAGATTCTTCTAAAAGTAAGTCAGATTGAAGTCGACTTACTAACAGAAGAACTGGAGGAAGTAAAAATGCAGCTGAACAATATCATGAAATCTCCCGGTCATAGTTCTGTCAGATCTAACATAACTACTTTCAATAGGAGAAAATCTCCTTATCATAGTTCCATCAGATCAAATAGATCCACACCTAACTCTCACTCTCCTAAATCTTTGTTTGAATTACTTGCTATACTTGTGGTGATCTCGATCACAAATCTTTTAACTATAGAAAATATTCTTCTGGAAAGTGGATTTGGAGACCAAAAGTTTCTAATCATCAAGGACCCAAAAATACTTGGGTACCTAAAAAAAACTATTTTTTTTGGTTTGCAGTCTAAGAAAACCTACAAAAAGAGAATATGGGTACTTGACAGTGGATGCTCCAGACACATGTGCGAAAAGAAAGAAAACTTCAAAACTATAAAAAAGATTGATGGAGGCTTGTAAGATTTGGGGATAATGCTAAAGGAGAAGTAACATGAGTAGGAACCATTACTCTCAGTTCTTCATGTGATCTAGTTGAAGTGTATTTGGTTGAAGGACTCAAACACAACCTTCTCAACATTAGTCAACTATGTGATGCCGGATTTCAAGTCACCTTCAACACATCAAGTTGCATCATTAAACATCCTGAGAAAAAGCTCACTCTCATCAGAGATCGAGTAAATAATATATATGTTTTAAATAATGTTGATTTCCTTTCTCTTACTTGTCTTACTGCAGTTACAAGTGATCATTGGCTATGACATCAAAAATTTGGATACGCAAGCATGCATGCTCTTGAAAAACTATCTAAACTTGAAATAGTCATTGGCTTACCAAAATTAAATTTCGAGAAAAATCACATCTGTGATGCATGTCAATTGGGTAAGTAAATTCATTCATCCATTAAGGGAAAATATATTGTAAGTACGTTTAAACCCCTTCAGCTTCTTCATATGGACCTTTTTGGTCCAACTCGAATTGCTAGCATTGGAGGTAAAAGATATGCTTTCGTAATTGTTGATGATTTCTCAAGGTTTACATGGGTAATCTCTCTCACACAAAAATGAGGCCTTTGCTAATTTTGAAGTTTTTTGTAGAAAAGTTCAAAGAGAAGCAGGTTATTTCATCACAACCATTCGCAGTGATCATGGTGGTGAATTTGAAAATAAAGCCTTTGAAGATTTCTTTGCTCAAAATGGGTTCACTCAAAACTTCTCTTCACCCAGATCACCTCAACAAAACGGAGTGGTAGAAAGAAAAAATCGATCATTACAAGATACTGCCAGAATTATGCTGCTAGATCAAAATCTTCCTGATCACTTTTTGGCAGAAGTTGTAAGTACTGCTTGTCATATTCTTAACAGGTGTCTTATCAGACCCATACTAAAGAAGACTCCATATGAACTCTGGAGAGGAAAGAAACCAAACATTAGCCGCTTTCATCTTTTTGGGTGTAAATGTTTCATCCATAATAATGGTAAGAACAATCTTGGTAAGTTCAATCCAAGAAGTGACAAAGGCATTTCCTTGGGGTACGCACCCCTTAGCAGAGCTTTTCGAGTTTTTAACAAAAAAACTTTTAGTGCCGAAGAGTTTGTTCATGTAGTATTTGATGACACTAATCCAAGAGTACATGAAATTGAAGTTGGTAATGATGAAATTACTTCTCTCAAACCAACTAAAGAAATCTCAAAAGTTATTCTTGAACCTAACACTGACGAGTCAGCTATTGCAGAGGTGAAGTCGACTACCCTAGCCAACAAAGCCAACACTTCTAGAGAATGGAGACATAATGCCAGCTACCCTGAAAATTTTATCCTCGAGAAATCTGATGACAAAATCCAGACAAGGTCTTCCCTCAGAAAACAAGCTTCTATGGCTCTAGTATCTCAAATGGAACCCAAACGAATAAATGATGCTATGGAAGATGAGTCATGGACACATACAGTGAAAGAAGAACTTGATCAATTTGAAAGAAATCAAGTATAGACTTTTATCGAAAGACCAAAGAATTGCTCGATAATCAGAATCAAATGGGTGTTTCATAACAAGTTGGATGAAAATGGAAAAGTCATTCGTAACAAAGCAAGATTGGTTGCTCAAGGTTACTCCCAACATGAAGGTATTGATTTCGATGAAACTTTCGCTTCTATAGCAAGGTTAGAATCCATTCACACTTTACTTGCATATGCATCATTTAATCTCTTTAAACTTTTTCAAATGGATGTAAAAAATATTTTTTTAAACGGCTTCATAAAAGAAGAATTATTTGTCAATTAGCCCCCCGGTTTTGAAAATCCTTCTTGCCTCGATTTTGTTTATAAACTTTTCAAAGTGCTTTATGGGCTCAAACAGGCTCCAACAGCCTGGTATGAGAGATTGAGTACCTTTTTACTTCAAAATAATTTACAAAAGGTGAAAATAGACACAACTCTTTTCATTCAAAAATCTGGTTTATATATTCTTATAATTCAAATTTATGTGGATGGTATTATCTTTAGAAGCTCTACCCTTCTTTGTGTGAGAATTTTGCAAATCTTATAAAAGGTGAATTTGAAATGAGCCTAATAGGAGAACTCACATTCTTCCTTGGATTACAAATCAAGCAGTCAATTAATGAAATATTTATCAGTCAAACCAAGTACACCAAAGAGCTAATTAAAAAAATTGGACTTGAAAAGGGAAAAGCCTTTGGAACTCCCATGAGTACTTCCACGTGTATCGAAACAGACGCACCTGAAAAAGATGTGGATGAAAAAATGTATCGAGGAATGGTTAGATCACTACTTTATCTCACTGCCAGCCGACCAGACATCATGTTCAGTGTATGCAAATGTGCACGATTTTAAACTGCTCCAAAATAATCACATCTCACTGTAGTAAAGCGAATCATTCGCTATCTTATTGGAAATACTGAATTAGGGATATGGTACCCTCACTCATCTCATTTTGATTTAATTGGCTATTCAGGTGCTGATTTTGCAGGTGATAAAAATGATCGGAAAAGTACAAGTGGAACATGCCAAATTTTGGGTCAATCTTTGATTTCCTGGCATAGCAAAGAACATACCTCAGTCGCCCTATCTATTACGCAATCAGAATATCTAGCTGTGGGAAGCTGTGGTACCCAGTTATTATGGATAATGCATCAATTACTTGATTATGATTTATCTTATGAAGTTGTTCCTATTTTTTGCGATAATACTAGTGCTATTAGCCTTTTTAAATATATTGTGCATCATTCCAGGGCTAAGCATTTTGACATTAAGCATCATTTTTTTCGAGATCATGTTGAAATGGTGATTTTTCATTAGAATTTGTTGATTCTGAAAATCAGTTAGCCGATATTTTTACAAAACCCATACTTGAAGAAAGATTTTGTTTCCTTCGTAATTGTCTGGGTATTATCGTATTTGCTCTATAATCAGTTTTTTTTGTTTTATTTTTGTGCTGCTTTATTTTCTTGTTTCCTGTGCTAATTATTTTATTTCCTTGTTTCTAGTGTTAATTATTACTCTCCGCCCTTTCCGCATCCCCGTAAGACTCTTCTTTTCCATCTTTTCAACTTTTTTCCTTCTATCTTCTCCCCTTCTCCAAATATCCTTATTTTCTCTTCTCTACTTATATTTTTCATTTTCCTTCCCCTCTCTCCTCATTCTAAACATGCCTAAAACTCGATCAATGGCTTCTCTCAAAAGATCCAATCCTTTTTTCCCGAGTTCTCCAGATGTTTTCTCTCTATCATTCGATTCGTCAGATGACTCTCTAGGTTAACCTTCTCCGGCCGCCAAGCGTAAGGCTCCTGCAACGAAGAAGAAGAGTCAGTAAAAATCCCGACCTAGTATCTCTGGGACTCTCTCTCCCGAGGACATGCATCACTTCTGGGGTGTGGAACAAAAGAACAAGTATGATGATTTTAAGGCTCGGCCAATTGTTCCTGGTAGGGTAATCAACCTCAGTCAATTGAGAGATTCTCACTGTCCGGTAAGCTCGTTTCTTAAAGCTCAAAAATTGTCTCTGTTGTTTAGCCTCTGTGGTCTTGAGTTATTTGAAGAAGCTGCTCATTTATTTTATGCAAATCTCTATGTGTCTAACGACAGTGGCGAGTTGGAAACCCTTGTCATGGGTAGTTGTATTATTGTTAATGAATTACTGTTTGAAAATGTTATTGGTACTAAGTTTTTCGGTGTGATTCCGTACATGAATGACACTTGGCCTGATGATTTCGAGGTGTCTCTAGAAGGTGCTAAAGCAGCCGTGGCTGAACCTGGTGCTGACTTGACTGATTTTTGCCCCTTATTTCTCTTTTTTGACCATCGTATTTTAGCACATATTGTTGCTACTACTCTCTTACCGAGGAAAGGATCTCTAAGCAGTATCTCAAATTGGGATATGTTTGTACTTTACTGTTTGCTCAAGAAATATCGTATTAACTGGGCATCGTGGTTTTAGGAGTACATCTTGTAAAGTGCTGAGGAGTCAAATCCCTCAACTAGTTTACTTTACAGATTGCTCATCTCCAGAATCCTGGTGGTCCGACTAATGGATCTCTCTATGCTCAAACCTATTGAGATCAATGCTACTTATGATTCTCGTACTTTTTCCAGCTTGGGGTATGTGGAGGTTGGAAACAAATGGGTTAAAAAGGACTCCATAAAAGCAAGGGTTGATATAGGTAAGCCGACTAAAATCTCTGCAAAGTCAGCTGCTCTTCTGCTTTCGGACTCTGATGAACTCAAAACTTGAATCCTTGTTGTGGAACGCGGACTGGAAACTCTACATGGTGCTGTTGAGAAGGTATTCTGACTTCAGAAGGATACTAGCACAGATGTAGGTAAGCTACGAATTGCAATGACAAGGATAAAACAGGAAGGGATCTCCACCGTCAATAAGCTAATCAAGCAAGTCGACTCTCTCAAGAGCGGAGTCAACTCTTTCAACAACGATCTTTCCATCTCTGTTCAGAACTCCTACTCTAGTCTCTCCAAGAATTTGGAATGCTCGTACAATTCCTTCAGTGGGAATGTCATTAACACCCTAAAGTACTTTTGAGGGAACAATCATTAGATTTTTGCTCCCTTATTTTGCGGTTCCTGAACAATTCTTTAAAAAGGGTTTGTCCCTATCTTTTGTTTGAACTGTATATTGAAGGCTCTCTGCTTATCTCTTTTGTGCTACTGCCTGTTCTGTTTTTTTATGTGTTCTCTCTTGCTCTTTTTGATTATGCCAAAGGGGGAGAATGGTACTAACAAGAAGCAATCAAGTCATGGGAAGCTATAAATCTTAAAGTTAGGGGGAGTCACTCACAACGATCAATACGTCAGGGAAGTCTCATTACTTCTTTAAGCTTATGCAAATTGTGAATTAATTGTCATTATCAAAAAGGGAGGGATTGTTAACTCTACATGATCAAGAAATTTTAATAATGAAACACCTAACTGACATATGACTTGTTGCAGGAAAATGAATTCAAAAAGAGACGAGTCAATTACACAAAGAAGGAAGGCGAAAATTCTATCCAGTATTCAAGGAAGAAAATCTGCCGAATGGATTCAAGATCCATACTAGATGGCCCAAAATCAAGCAGCTGGATGAGATCAATAGATCAGCAATCAACCCAAGATTGATGTAATAAGATCAAAAGATCAGTAATCAAGCCAAGAATAAACTCAAGCTACCAAAAGAAGAAAGAAATTCAAATCATGCCAAAGATTCGAGATCAATTATCTAGTAAAGAATAAAATCAAGCCAAGAAGGAAGAAACGTGATTTACCATGCACATATATAATATGGACATGGATCAACAAATAGCCTCAATTAAGGGATCCCTCAAAATCTCTGATTGGGAATGAACACCCTTGGGTTTTCCTTACAAAGAGCACTAGTTTGTACCTATATATACCTCCCTCAGATCTAGGTGTGAAGTACGCACTTCACTTGAAGTTGTATTGTTTTCTTCTATTGTCGTTCATAAAATCATTGTATTCTTGTGAGCATACAACTGAAAAAGAAAAGAGAGAAGAAACTGAGGATAGGTTATACGAGTTGAGGCTGTGTCAAAGTAGAAGTTCTGATTTGCACATCAGACAGGATTTACAGTTGAAATACTTTGTACCATCCAAGTTCCATTCAAGCTCTTAAGGAAACCCTTGAAACCCAAGGGGACTGGAAGTAGGCACCACATCTGTGTTTCGAACCAGTATAAATTTCTCTGTGTTATTTACTTACTGCATTTGTTATTTCCGTATATCTGTGTTACTAACTTGCAGGTCAGTCGACTGACCAATCCAGGAAGTCGACTGAAGGATTTTTAAATTCACCCCCTCTTTACTTTCACATGTCCCCCAACAATTATAACTTTTTGGATTAATCAACATAGTTGGGGGTCAAGCCTAACCTACCACACCAAGAGAACCACAGTCCGAGGCAATGACTTATTAACAAAAAAAAGTCAAGTTCTTGTAAAATAATACTGAATTAGAAATAACATTTATAATATAACTTTTAAAAATATCATTTACCATATAAATTTCAAAATAACAAGATTAAAAATAAAAATAAAATATTACAACTATGGTGGACAAGAAACTGTCTCAGAGTTATAATTCAAGAGTGTACGAACTAAAGTCAATATAGGAGATATAGACTTATTATATCGGAAAATATATTTCAAGAGTGCACAAACTTGACCCAATATAGGGGATATAGGCTTATTATATTGAAAAATATTATATTACAGCGGAACAATAGTTATCTTACATTTATATCTAATAGGACATGGAAATCGGGTGATAATTTATATATACATGTAAAATTCTCTCTAGTAAATAATGCAAATATCCCTTTCGACTTTTATGGGGTCTATGAACACCCAACTCATGAACTAGATATAAATTTCTTATCATTGAACAATAACGAAGCATGACTTATGATGGAAGATTATAATCTATGCTTTTATCAAGATAGAACCATGACTTATGATGGAAGATAGAACCATTGGCTCTTCATATCCCGAAAAAACATTTTATACACTCGGAGAAACATGACAATAGATGTAGATTATACTAATTCGAATTATACATTTGGAGACATGCTACTCCAGGAAGAAAATCCAAGTTGTTTATAATTTAAAATTTCAGCACTACTTCGACAACTTTGAAACTCAACAAGTGTTAATGAGTGATATCTCTCATCATAACCTAGTAAGTAATTAATGTTAAAAGGGCAATATATTTATATATAAAATTAGATATATTAAAAATTACAAGTAAGAATAAATATATTTTTGAAATAATAGACAAATAAAAATAAACAGAGGGAGTGACAATTTTGTTATTAAGAGATATCACCACCAACCAAATACGTACTAACTATAAGGGGTTGTTTTGTTTGAATACAACTTATGCTGTGATAAGTTATGTTGGATTATTTATGTTGGAATTAGTTTTTATTGTTTGTTTGATTTGTCATATTCAAACTTACATTCATTGCATAATTTTTAAGAATAAGTTGTTTGTTTACAAAAATACCATCCACCTTATTTAGTTTTTTTTTTTTTGACATACTCTTTGCAAGCTTTAGTTGATCATTCTTAAAAATAAAATTTTCATCTTATTTAGCTTAAATATTTTTTATGTGCATTTCCATGATTGTGTCGTGTGTTTTTAAAATTAAATTTTCATCTTATTTAACTTAAAGGGATAAGGTACAAGTACCCCCTAGACTATGACCAAAATTTCAGAGACACTTTAACTAAATTAAGATCCTATTACCCTTGAACCCATTTTTTTGTACACCTTTTTGGCTTACATGGCATCCAAATATCTCTCACGTGTCTCAACTGCGTGGAGTCACGGAGTGTGCCACGTAAGCCTAAAAGTGTACAAAATTACAAAAAAATGAGTTCAGGAGTAATAGGACTTTAGTTTAGATAAAGTGTTTTTGGAACTTCGGTCATAGTCTAGGGGGTACTTGTGCCTTATCCCTAACTTAAAAATAAAACTTCCATCTTATTTAGTTTAAAAATAAACTTTCCATCTTATTTAGCTCAAAAATAAAACTTTCACCTTATTTAGTTTAAAAACAAAACTTCCTTTTTATTTAGCTTAAATATAAAACTTCCTTTTATATTTAGCTTAAATATGAAACAAAACCCTAAATATATGCAATCTTGTTCACAATTTATGTGCTACTCAATTGTATTACCCCTAGCCCCACGATTAATTTTGTAATCTTAAACATGCAATGTGGAAAGTTAATATTAAAGATATATCAAAAAAGAAAAAAAATATTCTTAGAAGTATGGTACATTAGCCAATTTATACACAGGCAAATCCAATCTCAGGGTACCAGCCTACCAGGCTCATCTGAACCCACTATTTTCGATGCGGAGCATAAATTTATTTGTAAAAATTCATAAAATTACCATAATATACATACATATATATATATATGAACCCATAACTTTAAAAACGCAATGAGGTTAACAATGCTAAATATCTTAAAAATTGAAGCCTCCTGGTTATACATGAAACATGTGACTATAAAAGTAGATATTACAAGCTCATATAATGTCAATTAGCAAGGTATAGTGCTCAATAGAAAACTGATATCTATATACATCCCTGGTAGATACACAATTGCTATAGAAGACAAATCAATTAAAGGTTAATCTTTGCTCAAATGAAAGAGCTACTACATGCTAAGAAACAATATTTGAGGGTTAGAATTAAATTGCATAAAACCACTCGGTAATTATTTCCGTCAGTCCTAGCCTTGGTGGGTAGAGTTACCTGTTGTTGTTGCTTGTTAGGAGGTAACATGTTTCCGGTGTAAAAATAAAAAAAGAGGGGGGGGGGGGGGGGGGGGGGCTTAAT
>NW_006239106.1:1189537-1244889 GCF_000226075.1 Solanum tuberosum
GGGGGGGGTCTTCAAAAGTCACGTGACTTGCAATATACACTTTTAAATACCTAGCAGCATCTACTCTTTCCAAGACCTGAACCTTTGTGCATCTCAAGAACCTAAAATTAATATAGCATCTTCCCCTGCAAAACCACATATTACATTTTAACAACAAAGTAGGTACAAAAGCTGGAAAACAAGTAATATGAAGCACTTGGAAAAGCATTATCATTTTTACTTAGAGCGGTGGTGTCTGGGCAAGCATGCACACCTCGACTATTCTACGAACCACCGAGAATTCTTAGTTTTTCATCTTTACTATGAAAAGATGAGGTGTAGTGGGGTAGGGGGAGAGGGAGAGAACTTGTGAAGAAGAGCATACATTACTCTTCTTTAGCATGTCTTCTGGTGTTACAATTGTCGCGATCGGAATCAAAGCCCAAGCACTTGAGAAATGCTTGTTTGGCTAGTCCAAAGTAATTGCAAGGGTGCTCTGTACGTACACAAAACTTAAAAATGGTTGCGTCCTTTTCTGCAGATCCTTCTCTTACTTGAGATTCATCTGCTGCCCTGATTTCACAGCTAGTGCTAGCTTCATTTTTCCCTTTAGTATGTTGGTTTAGGTTCCGATGCTGAAAATACTAAATGTTCAGAAAAAAGCTCTTCGAATTCAACAAAAGGAAATAATCGCAATTGCATGTTACATCAAGTTAACAACTTTCACAGATTATATGTACTGTGAAACACTAAGTTGCAGATACATTTAAGTAACTAGAGTAAATACAATTAGTTAGTTACAACATTATTCCAGCTAAAAACTATGATTTTTCAGCCAAAATACCATCTGCTTTGCCTCTCATTGTAAGCAACAACAACAACATACCAGTATAATCCCATAAGTGAGTTCAGGAGAGGGTGATATGAACACAAACCTTACTCCTACCTTGTGAGAGTAGAGAGGTTGTTTCCGAAAGACCCTCGAGTCAAGAAAAGAATAAAAATTGGGCATGAAAAGGATATACAATAGTGACAAAGCCATGTTGAAAATAAAGGAGTAAAGAACACTAGCAACAACAAATAATACAATAACTAAAGCAAAGGAAACATGCAATAATAAAATTTAAGAATACGATAGTAGGAGAGTAATAATAACAATAATAATACTGATAAGGAAAACTAAATAGCGGTCGACTACATACTAACATTTTACCCTAATCCTCAACCTCCAGATCCTCCTACCCACCCAAAGCAATATTGGCTCTCATTGTAAGCAACGCATAGAAATATATGACCTTGGAAAAAACAGCAATAACTACCGAGAGATAAATTGACCATGAATCTTTCTGTTTCTACTTGAACAACAGTCAATCAGAGGACAATTTATTCACAGAAAACAGAAACCATAATTTTGGTACTTAAATTGCAAGTAGCTCAAATCACAAACAAATGAACACATTTATTAAGTAAATGTATTAACCAGCTCATAGAAAACAAATATGGGGTGAAACTTATCAAGTAAAGAAAAAGGGTGAATAGAATATAACTGCTTAATAAAATATCTTAAACATTTCTTTGTCTATTTCTTGTACCACTCTCTTTAATATGTATAATATAGAAAAACAAGAAAGTGCCCTTTCCATACACACAGTTATTTTTGGCCGTGTTACAGTCACTATCTCGAAACAAAGAAGTCTTATGAAAGAAAAGGTCTCAGAACGGAAAAAAAAAAAACTATAGTAAAAAGAGTGCTTAGCAAATAAAAAATTTCATCAAATATAAAAAAAAAAAAAAAAGTGGATGTGCTAACAACCACCTCACAGAATATGTCTCTGTACTTTTGGTAGCCAGCTAATGCAAGCAAAATTCAGTCTAGGTGATAAGAACATATGTCTTAATAGTATATCTGTCTTGTTACTCTCCTTCTCAATCTCTCTCTCTCCGCTCTCATATTTAAACAACCTCGGAAGCGGGCATGAATTAAGACCAGTCATTTAGCTGGATGGATACACCAAAATGAAGAATCACACCAATCTAACATTTCAATTATAAGAATCACAACGAGGTAGTATTCAATGATATAATGGGTTGATCTTAATTAAACCAAAGACTTTCCATTATCATTCTTCTAACTACATTAAGCACAAAGAATATTTGGCAAAATGGTAATTTTAAGACTTATGCTAGTTGCCTCCATTGCTGTTTAATTTATAACTTCGAACACAAATTGTATCACAAAATCAAAATAGTCAGCAAAAGTAAGTTTATTATAGGTAAAGGTGGAAAACAACTGCCCAATCTATCCAAATAAAGAATGAAGGTTCAAACTTAGAAAGTATTTTATGCCATACTCAAGGGAAATGAAATGACTTCCAACAAAACTACAACTATCTACTTCATTTTATCTTTTTTGATAGTGTTCAGGCCCAACTTCCGCACACATCGACTAATTCCACGAAATACATGGTACCTCCCACCAACAACAAGTACATGTAACTCTGTCCACCAAGGCTAGGATAGCTAGAAAAAATCACTTAGGGGTAGTTTGGTAGGAGGTATTAGGAGAAATAGTCCATGTATTGTGTATGGTATTATTTAGTACTATGTTTGGTAGAATTTTTGGGCCTAAATATAACTAATCCATGGATTAGTTATACACCCTACATGGTATTATAGGAAGTATTACTAATACCTTCCATTTGGTGGTATTAGTAATACATTGGATTTAATACCATGAAATTATCTATGTAAAGACAAAAATATCCATCAAATCATTTTATTTATTTTCTTGATTTTATGTTTTATATTTGTACTAGTAAATTTATTTAAATAAATTAGCTTACAAATTTTATTATTTAGAGATAGTTGTTTGTTAATAACTAAATGCAATACATATCAATGCAATATTTAAAATGTGAGTTGTTTAACATTTACTAATCGAAAAGGCAAATATATCACCACATGACGTTTGTGATCTTAATTGAATATATTATTTGTTGATTTATATGTGATTTCTAATTATTTGTATTTTGAACAATTTATAAATTGCATACATATTAAAACTACAACTTACAATTTTTATGTTAGATGATTTATTCGATTTTACTATTGTTTACCGTATTTTCGGTTTTAAAGTAGATGGTCTATCTATTCTAAATTGAAAATTAACGTTTTTTAAGTGATTAATTTATTAAGATAACAATTGTTTACCCTCAAATAATTCAAGTGAGGAAATAGCAAACATGACAACAAAATTGTTGTTCTCCTAGCTAGTTAGAAGGCCATAAAAAATAATATTGTCCGAAAATTATCTACCTTGACCGATTACATAAAATAGAAAATAGAAAATCTCATAATAATGCAAGGGTATAATATGAGGTTAGAAGCAATGAACCAAACACTTGATAAAAAATATACCGTACATTACTAATCCCAGCACTACTAATCCCTGCGTTACGAATCCCCAACATTATTTATTTTTCTACCAAACGACCCCTTAGTGTTTTCGTCTCTGGGATAGCTGAGACCTCATGTTTTCAACACGATTCTATTTAATTTTGCTTTCAGTTAAATTGCTTATATCTACAACCTTTGGTTTTGGTAGAAAATATTAATACTACTATCAACCTTTGCAAAGTGAAAAGTGAAAGTTGAGAATTCAATGCTTTGGCTGGCGGCATAAGCAATCTACTTCTCCTAACTTGACAAAGACTTGTTCTTTTCTTTGACAACAACCAACCCCACCAGCCACCACTCAAAAATAATTCATTTTTTTTCTGAAAGATTAATGGAGCATGAACCATTTTTTTTCCATTATCGAATAATTAAGGAAAAAAGAATTTGAAGATGTACACGCCTGGATTGACTCAAGAAAAAAAAAAAAGCTTTTACTTCTCACAATTATTCAAAAGTATTTGTTATACTATTATAAGAATGTATCATTTCTATTATTATAATTATTATCTCATTTGACCTTTTTCCTTGTCAATTGGCCCACACTCAAAATAACAAGCATTTTCCAATGCACAATTAACAATAGTATATTTTTCATCTCTGCAATTGAAATTGGGCATCAAAGAACAGTTAATTAAAAGGGTAAAAATACTATGTACTAAGTAGGCGGTTTCATCTGGCGATTAGAACATAGAATTTCAGACTTAAATGCAAAAAAAAAAAAAAAAAAAAATCACTCCAAAAATGAAAAAAATAAGAATTCTATCGAAGTTAGATCTATTTAAATCTATTTCATCGGATAATACCAATGAGCATGAAAGTGAGAAGAGACAATGAAGGGGAAGTGTATAGAAGTGTTTCACATTTACTTCTAGTGATCGTATTTTTTATGTCCACTTATTTAGCTCAGACTGATTTTTTATCAGAAATATTTGACTAGTGATGATAATGAGAGGAAGAAAAGACTCAGAAACAAATCAAACAAAAGTTCTCATTTCCACTTTAATCACAAACAAAAAGAGAAATCACACAAATTAGAGGGACAAAAATGAACTTTTTCAAACCTGAAGGATTCTAATAGAATTAGAGGGCAAGTTGACATGCGAAGAAGAACCAACAGGACCTTGAGAAGTAGAGTTGTTTGAAAGATCCAAAACACTAAACCCAAAGAAAAGAAGCAACACAAGAAGAATCATCACCACTAACTGAATCCAAATCAACCATGGAATTTTAAAGCCTTCAATTATCAGTTCATCCCCAAATTCATACATTTTTTCTTCAGAAAAGAAAAAAAAACTGTCAATTCTTATTTTCTTCCAAATGGGTTTGTGAGGTTTTCAAGAAAAGTGGTGAGTGTGAGAAGAAATTATTTTTTCAAGAACATTCAAAAGAGTGTTACAACTCTAGGAAGACGCAACTCTTTGGAACTATTTGGTTTGTTTTACAAAAATTCAATCGAAGGGTATTTTGGTCATTAATCGGTTCACAAATGGGGGAAAAGTTGTACCGCTGCTTCGTAGGTTCTCCTATCAAAACAAGAAAAAGCGGATAAAGTGGGTGTTGGGCGGTAGGATACCTTTATTTAACCCCCACATAGTGTAGATCATAATTGTGATTGTGAAATGTGATTTTATTGAAAAACATATTTCTCGATTTTAATGTCACTTATTCTTAAAAAAATATATTTTTATTTTTTACTTATTATTTTTGATTTATTAAGAAAATATAATAATAAAAAATTCATAATTTATCCTTAACACTAAATACTTATTTTTCAAGACCTTATTTAATAGGAGACATTTTGGTAAAATACCTATATCATTATTTATTTTCTTAACAGGTGTGTCAAATCAAATCATTACAAATAAAAATAAATAGAGGAAGTATTAATTATAAGGGCATTTTTAGATAAATTATTAATGATAGAAGTATATTTAGATCAATTATTAATTGGTAATGTTTTTGTTTAATTTCACGTAATTTAAAGATACATCATTTTCGTGAAATATATATAATCTACACCGATAAACAAGGTGATGAAGTACTAAGAATAGCAAAAGGAGAAATTGACATATATCATTTTCGTGAAATATATATAATCTACACCGATAAACAAGGTGATGAAGTACTAAGAATAGCAAAAGGAGAAATTGACATATATCATTTTCGTGAAATATATATAATCTACACCGATAAACAAGGTGATGAAGTACTAAGAATAGCAAAAGGAGAAATTGACATATATATATATACTAGTAACGCAAGCCCGGGCGCTGCCCGGGCCCAACATTAATAAAGTTATATTGTTATTCTTTCCGTCCCATATTAGATGAGAATCTTACTAAATTTTTATTTTTCATATTATTTGAGCACTTATTAAATTAGGATAGAATTAATTAATTCTTTTCCATTTTACCCCTACAATTAATATGACCATTCCTATATTGTATGTGTATTTTTTGTAACTCATTTCAATGTGCATTGATATAAAGAAAGGGCAAAATGGTGAAGTCTTCAGTCTATCATGTATAAAATGTAATGTATCTTTACTTAACGATTAATGTATCTCGCGCATCAGATTAATGTATCAGCGCTTATATTATTGTATCTCGCGCATCAAATTAGTGTATCATGTATAAAATGTACATCAGATTAGTCTATCATGTATAAAATGTAATGTATCTTTACTTAACGATTAATGTATCTCGCGCATCAGATTAATGTATCAGCGCTTATATTATTGTATCTCGCGCATCAAATTAGTGTATCATGTATAAAATGTACATCAGATTAGTCTATCATGTATAAAATGTAATGTATCTTTACTTAACGATTAATGTATCTCGCGCATCAGATTAATGTATCAGCGCTTATATTATTGTATCTCGCGCATCAAATTAGTGTATCATGTATAAAATGTACATCAGATTAGTCTATCATGTATAAAATGTAATGTATCTTTACTTAACGATTAATGTATCTCGCGCATCAGATTAATGTATCAGCGCTTATATTATTGTATCCGTTTGAGGGATTTCTGTAATTATAAACTTTTAAGGGATAGATTGTAATTTTGCCTTAAAAGTATGTGATTTCTGTAATTTACCCTATTTTTAAAGTACAAAATGCGTTAAAGTGGATAAAATAAAATATTAATTTTTTTTATACTTTTTATCATAAATAAGTATTTTTCCTATAAAAAAATTAATACTCAATTTATTCTTGATAAAAATTTGAGGGCATAAGCTCTGATTATGTATAAACCAAACAGATGTATATTATAGTCTATATTTAATATAAATATGGATTGAGTTTCTTATCATAACTTCTAACAAGCAATTGAAAAAAATAATTTATAGATGATAGATTCGTAAATCGTAATAATATCATTTAAAAGAATAATAGTCATAATTAAATATTTTTGCTAATTTTACGGAGCGAGATAATTCTAAATAAAAAAACTTCTTGTTCTAAGAAGAAATAATTGAAAGTTAGAAAAGAGAGATATACTAAATCTTTTATATTTTAAAGAAAAATAATTTAAAAAAGAGAGATAAGTGTGAATAGAAATTTCATTCCCTATTTTTATGCAGAAAAACACATATATGATATAACTACTAAATGCCAATTTTTTAAGAACTTCTATTTACTAATAAAATTCCCTTAACTAAAATATCAATTAAATTTAAGAGTTATATATTACTATATAAGAAGAGTGAATAAAATTCACTCTTCTTTTGACACATGGCATCAAAAAAAAGGAGAGGGTTGCAAGGTGAGGGTATTTTGGGTATTTCAAAATACCCTCACATTCACACTTATCTACTAAAAAAAATAATATATATAATAGTAATATATAATGTATAATATATAAGTAGTACATAAGTGTGAATGTGAGGGTATTTTGAAATACCCAAAATACCCTCACCTTGCAACCCTCTCCTTTTTTTTGATGCCATGTGTCAAAAGAAGAGTGAATTTTATTCACTCTTCTTATATAGTAATATATAACTCTTAAATTTAATTGATATTTTAGTTAAGGGAATTTTATTAGTAAATAGAAGTTCTTAAAAAATTGGCATTTAGTAGTTATATCATATATGTGTTTTTCTGCATAAAAATAGGGAATGAAATTTCTATTCACACTTATCTCTCTTTTTTAAATTATTTTTCTTTAAAATATAAAAGATTTAGTATATCTCTCTTTTCTAACTTTCAATTATTTCTTCTTAGAACAAGAAGTTTTTTTATTTAGAATTATCTCGCTCCGTAAAATTAGCAAAAATATTTAATTATGACTATTATTCTTTTAAATGATATTATTACGATTTACGAATCTATCATCTATAAATTATTTTTTTCAATTGCTTGTTAGAAGTTATGATAAGAAACTCAATCCATATTTATATTAAATATAGACTATAATATACATCTGTTTGGTTTATACATAATCAGAGCTTATGCCCTCAAATTTTTATCAAGAATAAATTGAGTATTAATTTTTTTATAGGAAAAATACTTATTTATGATAAAAAGTATAAAAAAAATTAATATTTTATTTTATCCACTTTAACGCATTTTGTACTTTAAAAATAGGGTAAATTACAGAAATCACATACTTTTAAGGCAAAATTACAATCTATCCCTTAAAAGTTTATAATTACAGAAATCCCTCAAACGGATACAATAATATAAGCGCTGATACATTAATCTGATGCGCGAGATACATTAATCGTTAAGTAAAGATACATTACATTTTATACATGATAGACTAATCTGATGTACATTTTATACATGATACACTAATTTGATGCGCGAGATACAATAATATAAGCGCTGATACATTAATTTGATGCGCGAGATACAATAATATAACCGCTGATACATTAATTTGATGCGCAAGATACACTAATCTGATGCGCAAAAATGAGGGATTTTGGAGATTTGTGAAACTTATAGGGGATAATGGTAATAAGTAAACTAAAAAGTTGGATTTCTATAATTTTCCTTTAAAATATGAATCAATAGTAAAACGTATTGAACAAAGTAAATTCAATTTTTTTTACTTCTTTTAAATTTTAATTTCAAGCATTGTAACAAACATATTAAAGTGGGGTATACCAAGTCATCAATTTTTTAAATCGGATTCTATGGTTCTAATTCTTATATTTTTTTAAAATTTGTCAACTTATTACTTATAGAATTGTGTTAACAAATCATATAATAATTGCATCACTGAAAGGATGTTTATCAATGTTGAGTTGATAAAATCTTACCTAAAACTAATAATTGAAAAAATAATGTTAAATACTAATAGTTTTCATCTAAGTAGTGTAATAAAAATAATTTTTGAATAAATACGTATACGAAGTTTGTTTATATTTTAGGACTCGAATTGAAATATCTCTTTAGACCTTCAATCACATTGTGTGCGCGCGCAGCGCACGCACGTGCGTGTGTGTGTGTGACATAAGTATATTTGGCAGCTATTAATGTGTATAGATATATTACCTCCTGATAAAATATATTGATACATATAATTAGATTAGTATGCATACTGTCATCTACATCTACATAACACTTACAATGTATGCATTCAACTTAAAGACGTATACATTAAATTGTTATAGAGTTTTGTCTCAATGTATACGAATTCATGTTTAACATTAAATAAGATTCAACTATTTCTTCGACTTGAATACTGAAGTAAGTTTACATGTGTTGAAATCGATGTTGTAGGTGAAAATATTTCAAATCAAAATTATTATTCATACTCATAAATGTCGATTTTTAAACTCAACATCGTTTTTCAGTTCATCATTTCCTCAAAAGATTTGATATTGTCGTTGCAATCTTCACCACTCTATACATATTTTCTCTTTTTAGAATGAAATTTTTGTCACTTTCTACATATTTTTCTCTTTGAAATACAATGTACTAGAAAGTATAAATTTGTAAAAGTCCTTGTATTTAATGACAAGATAAGAAACGTAGTAACCTTAGAAGAAAAAAATCACAAATAATCAATATAAATTTATTTCGAGGGTGATTTGATGAGGAGTTACTTAATGTGAAGAGTTATTGTTGTAATTGATCTCTAATGAAGATATTTAAGGAAAGAAGATAAAAATATTAAAACTTGAAAGAGGGCGAAAAAAGGGAAGAAAGTTGGGGAGTTGAAAAAATCAGTTGAAAAGTTTCACTTTTTAAGGAACAAAATGTGGTTATTAAGTGACAAAATAAATTTTAAAAAAAATTACCCAAAAAAAAACAATAAAAGAGGGCTATTTGTTGCCTATTTAGTCTATATAGATTGTCATGTTGTGCCAATTTTCTAGTAAGTATCCCTATGAAAATTTTACACAAATTCCACAGGGTTAATAGCTAAGTACATCATATCACTACTCCTTTTGAAATTACAAAAATCTCTTAAATTCGGTGGAATTCGAATACTTTTCAAAATATATGATACATCACGTTCCAGTTTTAGATACATCGCGTTTGATTATGGATACATCACTCAATGTCCCAATACATCGCATACATCTCGATACATAGCATAAAGTGATGTATCCGATCGATATATCGCGTAAAGTGATGTATCCGAGAATTGGGGAGGTAGAATTTTTCTAAATGGTAGAAACTTTTAGAGAATATAGTAAAATGTCCCAAGTACAATCACTCAATGTCCCGATACATCACTCAATGTCCCAATACATCGCATACATCTCGATACATAGCATAAAGTGATGTATCCGATCGATATATCGCGTAAAGTGATGTATCCGAGAATTGGGGAGGGTAGAATTTTTTCAAATGGTAGAAACTTTTAGAGAATATAGTAAAATGTCCCAATACATCACTCAATGTCCCGATACATCACTCAATGTCCCAATACATCACATACATCTCGATACATAGCATAAAGTGATGTATCCGACCGATACATCGCGTAATGTGATGTATCCGAGAATTGGGGAGAGTAGAATTTTTTCAAATGGTAGAAAATTTTAGAGAATATAGTAAAATGTCCCAATACATCACTCAATAGCCCGATACATCGCATACATCTCGATACATAGCATAAAGTGATGTATCCGATCGATACATCGCGTAAAGTGATGTATCCGAGAATTGAAGAGAGTAGAATTTTTTCAAATGGTAGAAAATTTTAAAGAATATAGTAAAATAAGTCGTGTATTTAGGTAATTTTTCCTATCCCTATATTAAGGGTGTCTAGTGGGCCAGAGTTTACCATACTAGTCGATTATGATTTGTGAGGTGGGTTGGTCAAGTTCAAAATGACCCTAAAATGGATTGATCTTTGATATTTTATATTCAAAAGAAGAATCCTATAAAAATGATTTAGTTTCAATAGAATGGTCTTGATTTTTGGTCCTGCTTATTCTCTTAAGGCAGGCAGACGTTCAAAACATTTCAACATGGTGAACCAACACAATTGACTAAAAGTTCTGCTTATAGCCAAAAGTTAAAATTTAGATATGTTATCCATAATAAATAAGTTCTAACTTCATAAAACGTAAGTTATATAGTACTCCATAACTTAGACTTAATGAAGCGATATGTAAGCTATATATTGCCTGTGAGGCAGAAGTTATTTTCTTAAAATCTGTGAGCTATATTTTGTCTCTAAGATAAAAGTTATAAAGTAACCATAAATTAATTAGTGAAATAGTTTCAATTATTATCCATCAAGCGTAAGTTAGTTTTTGTAAAGCCCGTAAGCTATATTTTCCCTCTAAGGCTATAGAGTGTAAGTTGTCGTCCCATAAGATATAAATTTGTTATTTTAATCTCCGAACAATTTTTTCAAGTTATAGTCATTTAAAAAAATATATCATAATTTTGATGAAACTATAAATTATATAATTACTAAGAAAATTTAAAAAGTTATACTTAATTATTTCTAAGTAAGAAAAATTGAGATTTGAATCAGGGGATTCATATAGATCAAATTGAGGATTTCGTAATTAATTATGGGAAAATAATTATGTTTGTAAATTGAAAAAAAAATTATAGCTTGAAACGAATACAAGAAAATGATGCTTGAAGTTTAAATCCATTGTACCAAAATAAGGCTACAGAAAAACTTCTTTAGACGAGATTAACCCACAATGATTTCAACAATCAAATAAGGAAAAAAAAAATTCATAGACAAGACCAACTGAAATCAAACTTTTTTATCTTTCTTTTTTCAGTGGTGATTTTATTATTTTCTTGATTTATGTGGATGATATATATTTAGTATCGTTTGCATAAATCTAGCATTATAGTCTCTAGAAATTGAGGTCAACAAAGAAAAAATTGGGCACGAAAATTCACCAACATAAATTAAAGTAAAAGAAGTTCTTCTTTTTATCCCAAGGCATTGTATTACGAAGGTCCTCAAGAGGTTCACATGACAAAAGCAAGCTGGTTCGTAATCCTCTTGCTAAGCACTTCAAATTGAGTATTAATTATTAGATTCCAGAAAGGAGAAGGATACTTAGTACTCCCTCCGTTCCATTTTATGTGATGTACTTTGACTTTACACGGAGTTTAAAAAGGAAGTAAGATTTTTAAATTTATGATAAAATTAATGAAAGATCCTTGAAAGGAAGTGGCGGATGCACAAATACCAGTGTAGGGAGTCTAGGATTAGGATTAGTTAGTAAGTTGTTCGAGGATGAACAAAGTTCTAAGTGTGGGGTAGTGATCTTGGGCATATTTGTATGCCTAAGAACCAAAAAACACCCGCATTTTAGCCAAATTCGGAATCATTTTCAATTAATTGTTAGTAGTGTCGAGTAATTTGAATTCATTTGTACTAACCAACATGATTAGTTGTGTAGGTGAGCGCAAATGAAGGAACGAGCAGTAAAACAGGCACTGAGAAGCATGAAAGGATCCAAGTAAATGAGCAACAAGAAAGAAGAATAAAAAAATGAAGATAAGGAAGATCCGTATCCTCTCTGCGTCGCAGAGAGGAATTTTATTCTTGGTCGCGAATTTGAAGTTGAGACAGAACGGTCGTATTGTGCTCGCGTCGCGGAGAAGAGAAGATTTCCACAAGCTGAATTTTAAAAGCAGCTCTGCGTCGCGCCCTGAAGTGTCAGTTTTGGTCGTTTCGACTTAATTATAAATAGACTCATATTTTATTTTATTAATTATTCTTTTTCTGGGTTTTGAAAAACGACGATTTTGGGAGCTTTCTCATCTGTTCCTAGGGTTCAATTCTAATCTCTTTTACTTTCGATCTCTTTATGTTATTTACACATTGCATAATCGAGATTTGTGATATGAGTAGCTAATTTCCCTAGTTCTAGGATTGTGGCTACTGGATGATTGTATTCTATTGAAGTTTTATGGATTGAAATTTAATTATCATATGAATCAGTCTTATGTTCTTGTTTTTCGTATTTCGTGCTTGATCACCACTGAAATAAACATCTTGTCTAAATTGAACTCGGGAGAGGGATAAGAGGATAGAACGTGGGGCATGAGGAGCGTGATTTTCTCTTAAGAATTAGAGTTAATTTGTTTCTAGGATAGAGATATACCTAGAGACCGTGCTTGGTTATTAGACAAGAAAAAATTATAATGCTCGGTAATTGGTCCAGCCTATCACCGCTCAACGATGTAGCTAGGCTGCCATTGATCGTAGGCGATTAGAAGTCGGGAGACCAAAGTCATATATTTAACCATGTGATCATTGATTCGATAGTTAATTGATATCTATTTAACAAGATAGTATGCATGAATCCTAAAGTGAGCTGCAGCCATGGACTTTACCCAATCATTGTTCAAACCCTTTTGAAATTGAATCGCTTTAGTTAAGTTCTTAATTAAATTTTAGATTATAAAATCAATCACTTCTTTAATCTTGATAACACTTGTTCCTAATTGAGAGTATTGGAAAAATCAAATTGTTTTAATCTTGAGTCCATGTGGGTACGATACCTGACTCTTAATAAGAGCCACTTTAATACTTGAGCGACCACGTACACTTGCGTGTGCGATTGGACGCAACAACCACCGTTAGTGTAAAGGGTATATATGTTCCAAATTTTGGACGGTAAAGACACTGATATCCTAAAAGTATAACGAAGGGTATACGTATATCATTTATGATACTTCGGAGGTATATTTGTCCTTTTCCCCAAATTTAAATATGTTATCTATAATAGATAAGTTCTAATTTTTACTCATGAAACGTAGGTTATATAGTACTCCATAACCTAGACTTAATGAAGCCATATGTAAACTATTGGCCGTGAGACATAAGTTATTTTCTGAAAACCCGTGAGCTATAGTTTGCCTCTAAAATAAAAGTTAAAAAGTAATCATAAGTTAATTAGTGAAATAGTTTCAATTATTATCCATCGGGCATACGTTAGCTTTTGTAAAGCCCCTAAGATATGTTTTGCCTCTAAGGCTATAGAGCGTAAGTCGTCGGCCGATAAGATATAAATTTGTTATTTTAATCTCTGCACAATTTTTTCAAGTTATAGTCATTTAAAAAAATATATCATAATTTTGATGAAACTATAAATTATATAATTAATAAGAAAATGAAAAAAAGTTATACTTAATTAAATAAGAAAATTGAGATTTGAATGAGGAGATTCATATAGATCAAATTGAGGATTTTGTAATTAATTATGGGAAAATAACTATGTTTGTAAATTGAAAAAAAAAAACAGTATAGCTTAAAACGAATACAGGACAATGATATTTGAAGTTTAAATCCATCGTACCAAAATAAGGCTACCGAAAAACTTCTTTAGACGAGATTCATCCACAATGGTTTCAAGAATAAAATAAGGAAATTTTTTTTATACACAAGTCAAACTGGAATAACACTTTTTTATTATCTTTTTTCAGTGGTGATTTTATTATTTTCTTGATTTATGTGGATGATATATACTCCCTCTGTCTCTAATTACTTGTCCATATGTTTTTTTTAGTTATCTCTAATTACTTATCCATTTTGACAAATCAAGAAAGAATAATTTTTTTTTACCTGTTATACCCTCAATTAATTAATTGAAAAAGATATAACTTCTTGAAAATCCTAAGTTTTTAATTCATCTACATCTTAGTTAATAAGGGTAAAATGGTAAACTCACTATATCAATTATTATTTTCTTAATAGATGTGTCAATTTAAAAGTGGACAAATAATCAGGACATCAATTATTTATCGTTTGCATAAATCTAGCTTTATAGTCTCTAGAAATTGAGGTCAACAAAGAAAATTTTGGGCACGAAAATTCACCAACATAAATTAAAGTAAAGGAAGTTCTTCTTTTTATCCCAAGGCATTGTATTAAGAAGGTACTCAAGAGGTTCACATGAGAAAATCAAGCTGGTTAGTAATCCTCTTGCTAAGCACTTCAGATTGAAAATTAATTATTAGATTCCAAAAAGGAGAAGGATACTTAATACTCCCTTCGTACCATTTTATTTGAAGTTTTTTGATTCGGCACGAAATTTTAAAAAGAAAGGACGACTTTTAAAAAAATACTAGTGATTTAAAATTAATGATATAAATTTGTGTGACTATAAATCATTTCATTAAGGGCAAAATAGATATTTTAAAGTTAAATTGTTACTTAATATAAATATGTGTTATTCTTTTTGGGACTAACTATAAAAAAAAATAAGTCATATAAATTGGGACAGAAAGAATATCACTTTACTTTTGCAATGGGATGTTTGAGAATATTGCACATGTCGTTGGTACTCTTAGTTGATTTATTTCTTATCCGATAAAGGAACATGGGGTTGCAGTACATTCGTTGTTAATTAAGATATTTAAAAGGCACTTTAGCAAAAGAGACTCCTAAAGTAGCACTACTAATTATAAAAGTGCTTTGTCTTAGATCCTCGTACTAATTATAAATGGTCTAATAGACTCTCGTACTTGTACGCGTTTGTGTTATGAATTTTTTTACTTAACTCTTTATCAACTGAACCCTTAAATTCAATTCAAATAAGATTTTTAAACCTCTCTCATCGTGAGTGTAGTTCACTCTCCTTTAAATTAATGACATGTCAAATTCATATGACCTATGTGAATGACATGTCATAATTATCTTTATTAACTAAAATTATTTAATAAAAAGTAAAACAATAAAATTTATATTTATTCCTTATAATAAAATTTTGAAACTCCTACATCTTCCCACCTTTAAACAGTCAAAAAGTATTTCACTTGATGATTGTATCTTCAAATTTGGGTTATTTCCTTTATTTTTTGTTGACAATCAGCATTTGTTATGGCTTTCCCCAAAGTTCTTTTCCTTGTTGCATTTCTTCTTCTCCTTTCTTTCTGGGTTGATCTTTGTCATCAGTCAAATGATGTATATAGCCCTCGAGAAGCTTTGTTGGAGAAGAACAAGCCAGATTCAAATGCTGATAGTCGCCGAATGCGTTGTTCTTTTCGTGCTGTCAAAGTGGGAAGCCGCCAAAAAATTGTGGTTCTGGTTAGCCTGTTAGTTTTTCTGTCTCCTCCGTACATCCTCCCTATTTTCCTTTTCTCCTCCTTCAGCCATCACAAAACTACCAATCTCCGTACCACCAGATCTGGCCGAAAATCTCTTTGCTGTCGTAAGTAGATCCTCCAAATTAACCCTCACCCGCCTCATTCTCCCCTCCACTTACTAGCACCGTCTCTCTCACTCTACATCGAACCCATTGTCTCCGACGAGCACCACCACCATCGACCTCTCCCTCTGCCGGCGAATCAATGGACTCAAGGAGGTTTCAATGCCAAGATCTTTAAAGAGTAAGGAAAGAAAAAGAAGGGGTCCGGCATGGAGATGGCTGCAAATGAAGGTGGGGTGGGTGAAGAAGATGGAGAATTTTTAATTAATTTTTTTCTTATTTTATTCTTTACTAATATTTTTAAAACTGAAATATAGTACTCACTCACCTTATGGTACGTGAAGTCACACACTTTAACCAACTCAGCCATCTCAAAGACACATAAATTTGGTCAATGGTCAGAAGGGTTAGATAAATTGTATTTTATTGAATTGAAGGGTTCAGATGACAAAGAGGCAAGTAAAAGGATCCAAAATACAAATCGATACAAGTATAACGGTCCATCAGACCATTTTGCTTTTTATGATAATCAGAGTGTTACATATTTATCTAAAGTCACTCATATATAAGAGGCTAGCTAGGATAACAGCTCTTGAACGATATGTTTGTTTTCAAATAAGAGTGTTTTCGATATTTTATGATTTATGTGCGGACTGGAAACCTAAATAAGCCACAAAAACATAAAAGTGATCAAAATAAGCCACTACTTTAGGAAGTAACTAAAATAGGCTTAGTGGAAGAAAAAATTCTACTTTATCTAATATTCTAAACGTTTTCCGTTAGTCTCATAACGTGTATATTTTAATATATAACGGAATTATTTTCTACACTTTATAAAATGGAACTATTTCTTACACTTTATAAAGTGGAATTTTTTCTTACACTTTATAAAGTGGAACCTTTTCTTATACTTTATAAAGTGGAACTTTTTATTACACTTTTTATAAAGTGGATGGACATTGACCAATAAAGGAGAACGTTGTTGACTAGTCTTAGCCTCCTTCCTAACATAGATTTCAAGTATTGTTAACTTGATTTGATCTATGTAGTCATCTGGAACCCTCAAAAAGTCGGTCAACGATTCGTCATTATAGATAATCCACTCTCCAAAATTTACTTGTCCTTGTGATAAAAATGAAGTAAGGTATTTTACGACTATAATCAAATTATAAACAATACTGTTTATACTCATTCTTTTATAAATTGATGAAAGAAATTTATGATATCGGACATTAATTGAATATTTAGCATTGTGTTTGGGAGGAAAAATTATAATAAACGGTATTTCCATCATGTATAATTTCGCCATCCCAATAAATCAAAACTCTAACTTTTGGTTTAGAAGACATTTTTTTTTTAGATTGAAATGAACAAATATAGAAAGTATGTTGTAGGTGCTACCAGTTAATGTTTGAACGTCCTCCTTAAATAGAGATTGGAGGATTTTTCAGAATAAAAAAATAAAAATACATAGTGTAATAATTTTTTCCGTTTTTATGATATGTCAAATCAATATTATTGTATGACAAACACTGCAAATGAGATAAAAACGTGAAAATATTCCTCTTTGTAAAAGTGGAATTTTCTCTTCCACTTTGTAAAAGTGTAAGATTTTCTTCCACTTTATAAAGTGTAAGAAAAAGTTCCACTTTATAAAGTGTAAGAAATAGTTCCATTTTATAAAGTGTAGAAAATAATTCCGTTATATATTAAAGTATACACGTTATAAGACTAACGGAAAACGTTTAGAATATTAGATAAAGTGGAATTTTTTCTTCCACTAAGCCTATTTTAGTTACTTCCTAAAGTAATGACTTATTTTGATCACTTTTATGTTTTTGTGGCTTATTTAGGTTTCCAGTCCTTTATGTGCTTTAAGGAAATTATATGTATCTAGCTACTTTATATGTGTACCTTCCATTATTGAACAAAATGATCAGCATATGTATTGCTTTTTATCTCTGTGTCAAGCAAAATAATTGAGCTTTTCCTAGTCATGTTGGCCCGTCATCTTCTTTTATTCTAGCCTTTTTGGTTCAATATGCATTTGTTTTTTGTTTTTTTAAAGACCACAAATCTCATTAGTTTAGAATTAACTTATTTTCATTTACGTTAGTTTTTAATATTACATTTTCTATCAAAATAGGTATGTCGTATATATATATATATTTGTCGCATTCAGATACATATATTTGATGTACATTTAATTTAAGCTAGATACAGAGTAAAACGTGTGTTTAACTAAGGACGATAATCAAAATGCTTAATTTAAGGAGGAAATCAATCTTTTAGCAATTTTTGAGTATATCTAATTTAACAACTTCTAAAAAAATCAAAAAAAGTTCTAATTTCTTCCATTTATTTTCGAGCAACAACAAAGTGAGCAATTTCCCCGCCATAAATTTGAATTTATTTTTCTAAATTTCAAGATTTTTCTTTTCAACTTTTCATGTTTAGAAAACACTATGTATCGCACACTCTAGTTTGTTGTTACTTTGTTGAATATTCTAATAAAAGTATATACGTGCTCTTTTACTAATGTATCTAAAGTAAGTATTTGATTCATGCACCTAATTTCATTAGATGTATTTTTTGTGTTTTTAAATTATGAACAGTCAAATATTTTACACATACCTGTATTCAAGACATACTTAGATGGATTAATTATGTACTAGATACATGTATTTGAAACTTGTTATGTATATGATGTATGTATATGATAATTCAATATTTATTCTTTTCAATGAAATTAAATTTGAATCGATAAATGTGTGCTTTGGCTTCGTTGTGTCTTTATTATTGCTAACTATACCGACGATAAATTTGTGATTGCCGTAATTTCATAAAGTGTGATCTACAACGATCTCGTTGAAATATGACCAGATATATGACAGAATCATCTCAGATACACTGAAGGAAACACACTAGAGCATGACAGAAAGAACTCAAATATATATTGACTAACATGCGTAGATACATTACATAAATCACTCATCTTTATTTAATAGAAAATACAAATATATGGAATAGTTTGACTAGATATATGACAGAACCATCACAGATACACTGAATAAAAAACGGACTACTTACCTTCTTATTACAGAGATTTTCCATACTCTTCATTGTCTTTTCTCACTATTCACAGAAAATACAACATAAAATAGGGCCAAAAACAATAATACATTTATCAGTCATGCCCTAGATCCTGATCTAGGGGACAAGGAGCCAGAAAAACAGTCCTACGCTTGCCACATTCCATTAGGACTGCACGAAACAAGTCAAACTCAGAGTGATTCTACCAACCAAATGACTTGATAACGCGAAAATGAGAAGACCTAAACAAACCGAAGAAAAGACGAAGTGAGTGGTTAGCGATGAAATTATTTTTAAGAAACCGAAAATCGAACAATATGTTGAACTTAAAATATTTAGAAAGTATATCAAAAGAATTGATTGACTCTAAATTTAATCTGTTACATAAATTGAAACAAAATAGGTAATATATATTGAACTCATGCTAATATCTAGTCTAGTATAAATTGAGAAGCTCAAGAGACTATATTGTTCCATGTCATTGGTATTAGTCTTTAGAATATTTCTTAAATAACTTTAAAGGACTCCAATTCACTCTGTCTCAATGCTATTATTTGTGCTTGTTCTACTACTTTTCCCGTTATAATAATTCGAGAAAGGCTCTTCTTTTTTTATTTTTTATACAAGAATAGTAGTTATAGTGAAGCTATTTGAATCTCGATATTTTCTTATGTTTACCTTTGCTTCAAAGAGTTTTTCACGTTAAAATTTGATGTTCTTTATTTTCTCCTTTTTTTTTTTTTTGTAGTTGTTCACGTTTGCCTTTTGTCACAGCACCAATTTATATCTATAAATCCAACAAAAATATTAGATATACATTTATTTTGCATATTTTTTTCCTATTAATCTTCTATAATCTATATCCAATAAAAAATGTGTAATCATTAATATTCTATCTAACTCCACAAATTCAGGTACCGAATACTATGGATCATAAAAAAGTAAACTCAAGTCAAATATCATTTTCAAAACATCAAATTTATTGATACACAAATTATATCTATCTCATTTTCTTCCTCTATACAATTTACCTAATTTTGATTCAAACAACCTTAATTATCTCTCTTTAATGGCAATTCTTCCATTGCTGGTTCTAAATCTTCGACCTTAATTTTTTTTTTAAAAAGGTGGATTAATTAACCAGCAATGGAAGAGCCACAATCAACACCATCACCACCACCACCACCACCAACTCCACCCACAACTCCTTTATCCCTCGTAAAGCCTTCCTCGAAAAATAATAAAAAACGTCCCGTAAAAATCTTTAGAGCCGTTCGTAATGTGTTCCGGTCCTTCCCTATTATTACACCCGTATGTAAACTCCCTTCTCTCCCCGGTGGCCGTTTACCCGAAACTAAAGTCGGTGTATCCGGTACGTTGTTTGGGTATAGAAAAGGTCGTGTTAGCCTTTCCATTCAAGAAAATCCAGGAACTCTGCCTACTCTGGTAATTGACCTAGCCATGCAAACGAACACGTTACAAAAGGAAATGAGCCTTGGGATGGTGCGAATCGCATTGGAATGCGAGAAAAGACCTGACAATATAAATAATAAGGAGAAAATGAAACTTCTAGATGAGCCATGTTGGACTATGTTTGTAAATGGGAAGAAAAGTGGTTATTGTGCAAAGAGAGATGCCACGGAAGAAGATCTCCATCTTATGGAGGTACTTAAGGCGGTGTCGATGGGGGCAGGCGTCCTGCCCCCAAAGCCCGATGTGGAAGGACACGTGGACGATGAAATGGCGTATATGAGGGCACATTTTGAAAGAGTAGTGGGATCAAAAGACTCAGAAACTTTATATATGTTGAGCCCAGATGGAAAAAGTGAACCTGAATTGAGTATTTTCTTTGTGAGGATATAAATATACAATTATTGTAAAATGACTTGTTAGTGTTGTAGATATATTAATTTGTATCTAATTTGTAGGTGGGGAAATTATTGATGAATTTGGTGTACAGAGTTAAAACATTGAAAGGTTCTTAGGATTATCTAATTTTAGATTATTATTTTTTACAATTTTCATGTTTTGGTTTGTTGATCAATACTTATTCATTTAAAGTTTGATGATTTTTGTTTGTTAGGACTCTATCACCCTAAAATTGTTAATTCTTCCTTTTCTAAGGCTAGAGCCATTTCAATTCTTTTCACGAAGTTTGCTTCCACAGGTGCTTGAGTGACAACTAGAATTAGATTGAGTGCGCGCTAAATTCAAGGTATGTACTTGTAGGTTTATGTTTTGGTAAGTTGAAAAAGCATTGGAGTTTTGATTAATCTGAATTTATACCATATAATAGGATTTTTTTTTTATCCTGACTCGCATCCGAAGATGAATCAATCTTAACCATCCTACAACAATGATGTGAGTATATATAAAACCTTTTTTTCTTGTTTAAGTGGTGTTTCTACTCAAAGGCATACTTTTTTGTATTGGCACAAGGACAAGTTAGGCTTGGCAAAATTCCTGTATTGCATATGTATATCATATGATATATTGCATTTTGCTCCTCGTATAGTTTGTAGGAGTATTATTATGATGCAAAGTAGCTTATAACTTATATATATAAGGCGTGAATATAAATTAGTCATGAAATGAAATGTTTCAAATATATGTGCATTATTATTATTATTATTATATCATAGAGTACAAGAAACAAACAAGCATATAATTCTTGTGATTGATGAAGAAGAAAAAAAACACAAAAAAGAGAATAATGTTTTCAACAAATAAAAGTATAAAGGGTACTATTTTCATATTTTTTCAATTGGGAAGAGGCTTTCATCATATCTATAAATGTCATTAATCAAACTCTATTCGGGAATCCATCAATGTAAACTCAATTTTCTACCATCCAAGTATTACTTGCGCGATAGTTTATTTCATCAAACTCCTTGAGTTTTGGAAGATATCTTATTACTCTTGTATGTAGAGAATAACAGAAGAAAAGTATAATCAGGAACCTTCCGCTAGCCCAAGATCGTTAACTAAGATTGAAAGATTCAACTAAAGAAGAGGAAACTAGAAAAGAAAAGGAAGAATTTGAATAAGAGAACTTTGTTATGAGAAAACACTCTTGAATTGCCTTCAATTGGGTTGTTTACAAATGTCACCCCTATTTATAGTTGTGTAGGGATGATTCTAGATACTAAACATGACAAAGATAAAACTTGTTTCAAAAAATTTACTCATTTCAGTTTCAAAATCCCCTAATCTATTCAGAGCAATGTTCCCCCTTTTTTCAATCAATGAAGGGGAAATGCTTACCACTATATGATTTTGGGAGGGAAGCATGGGTTCACGTGAACCCAATGATCCCCACCTGCATACGCCTATGAAACTCGCCATTTGATAGATGTCATTATTTGTTGTTGTACCCAGCCCTATGAATTGTAATGTACACAATATGTATTGCTAAAACAGAGGCCATCTGCAATCATCTAATTTGTTGAGTGTTAACCACATCAGAGCTCAAATATGGATAACTTGCTTCGGAACACCAAACATATCTACATGATCTGGTATCGCATCCTCCATAGTTCAACATCTAACGACTACTCAAATATTCATGAAGAGCAGAGTACGAAGTAGCTTAAGACATGAATAAGGAGACAAAAATATAAGCTATATATTCCATAAGCACTATTGCATATTCTTTCAACTGGAAAGAGGCTTTCATCATAACTATAAATGGCATTGATCCAACTATTTTTTGAAATCCCTTGGATTTTAAAAAATTTCCATCTCTTCTCCGTGACATTGTAAGAGAAACAGATGAGTTTGCATGACCCCAAACGTTTGGTAAATAAAATCTGTCCGTCAGAAGTGCCGCAAAAGGTTGGTCGTTCTGGTCTTGTCCATTGTTGTGGTGGAATTTGAATGAAATGTTCCTCCCATTCTTCTTTTCCTAAAATCCACAGATCCATATGGTCAGAATTGCTAATTTGCCATTCACTTTTAACTCCTAACTATCATGTGGAATTCCACAATCTGCAATTTTCACTTTTAACCTCAAACACCATTACAAATAGTTTGTCCTCAATGTAACTCATCATATAGACGCAAACTGGGTTCTTCTTATTAATTGGCAGAGTAAAATTAGTAATCTCTCTCCATGATTCGTCTATACCTAAAGTAAAAACCCAATTTCTTGTAGGCTTTGTAAATCCATTAAGTGTCATCAACACTTTATACGTCTTTTCTTCTGGATCAAAACCCATTGAATAGGAATAACACCTTGCATAGAAATTCTCAAGATACTCATTTTTCAATCCGGGAAGAGATCTAACAACTTTCGTACTAGGATTGCAAATTACAACGCCATCTATGTGGTCAATCGAGCAGCAAAACACCACCCTATTGGGTCGTACAAGAGCTTTTCACAAAAATTATCAATATGAAGAGGGGACACTTTTCCTTCTTCCATTATCAATTATCAATAAATTTGATTTCACTACCACTAGTATGACATTGATGTATATCCACGAAAACTGATTCGGATACTAGGGAATTACAAAATTTGGAAACGGATTTAAAACGCGTTAACGGTTTGACGAGAATATTTCAAAAACTATTACCTCAGGAATTGATAAAGGCTCCATATATGTCTTCTTTGACGGAAAGTTTCAAAAGAATTTTGGTAAAATAAGCAAAATAGGAGTAGTTTAGGTTTGATATTTTCTTTTGCTGATTAATAAACAATTAAAATTTATTTTAAAATGTGATTATGATTAAATAACTGTCAAATTTTTAATTTAAAAAAATCTTGTGAATAGAGCCATATCTGATTTAGTTACCACTTACCAGTTCGAAATAGAAAAAATATGTAGATATATAATTATTTTTAATTGCAAATTCAAGAAAATTAATCAATTAACTAATTTTTGTCCTAAAGTAAGTAGAATTTCTTCCTTTATTGTTATTTCGATAAAAACTTTGTAACTCCTTATTATGATGCATTAGTTTTAAATCACTAAATATAAGAAAAGACTCCTAAATCTAAAAGATCTCAAAGTGCTAGGATTTTTTCCAACGTGAGTATTATTACTTATCTTTTATAAATATGGTTTATTGCATAGTTTTAATAAGGAAACATTTAACAACTCTAGTTTTAGTTGATTTCAAACTCCTAAATATTAGAATAATAATTAAATGATAACTATTTCAAAAAATGGTAAAAATATGATTTTGTCTAAAGCGAAAACTTTTAATGAAGGGCAAAAAATTCAATCAATATTTCTAAAGACCCTCATATTTTTAATTGAGTTACGAATTTCATCGGTAATTGCTTATTGATTTAAAAAATAATATCAAAATCTAATGGTTATAATTATTGTACAATTGATTTTTTCACATAAATTGAGATAAACAATTACTCTCAATATTAAAATAATTAATAATGTTGTAAATGAGGTCTACTCGTAGATATTGTTTTAACTAATTAGGGAGTACTAAATATTAGGAGTTCTTACCAATTACAAATAGTGAAAGGATAAAAATATGACAACTGTAGTACTAACAATTTTCCTACTTATTCTCCTATATTAAATCTTTTTTTTTTGTTTATTGTTCTAATAACCTATAAGTATTTAATTTTCGAAGACAAATGTCTTAAAAGAATTGAGACCATCTCCGATCAACACCAAATTTTACACCATATTCAAAATTTGGTGTAACGCTATTAATCACACCAATTCACTTTTTAAATATTTTAATATTATTTTACGATACAAACTTTTAATTAAACATTATATAAATTGTAATGTTTTAATTAAATCTCTTGTATATTTAATTATTTTTATGTAATATTTTTATAATATTAATTTTTAGATATAAAAATTTAGCTTTTTTATAAATTAATTTTTCTATATATGACTTTTAAAAAAAAAAAATTATGTTAATTCTACTATAAATTATAATTGGATATAACTACAATTAACCTTCACAAAAATTAAAAATGCAAACATATAAATTTTAAAACAAATAATACAATGTACTTAAAAATAACCGAAGATAATAAACATTCAACAAAGTAGTAATTGACATTCACCATGAGTTATATATGGTGAATGTTTTCGAAAGAATTTGTTTTATGAAATAAGAAATAAGAAATAATAATATAATAATGAAGAGAGAGAAAAATATTTCTTTTTAGTGACACCAAATAAATATATATCCCAAAAAATAATCGCCGCTGCCGGGGATCGAACCCGGGTCACCCGCGTGACAGGCGGGAATACTTACCACTATACTACAACGACCTTGTTGTTATTTGTGATGGACATTATTTAATTGTTTCGACAAAGATCTTTATTTTCATAAATGTTTTGTTTCTCAGTCTTACAATATTTTTCCTTTTCACTTCCCAATTATCAAAAGAAAATTATCATCATCAACAATTTGTTTGAAAAGGGGCAACTATATTGTATCATTTTAGAATGGACAAAGTTACAATATATTTTATTTAGTTGATTTTTGATTGTTCTAACTAAATCAATGATAGATTTCGAAGTGGCTAAAGGATTTAGGAAGGAGATCGAATTGAGATGTCGAGGCGATAAAAAGGTATTACTCCCTAATTTTGTTGTGACACGTAGTTTGCGTTAGTGGAGTTATCTATATATTGAATGGTTAAATATTCATAGTAGCGTAGCGTTTGACGTCAGTGAAATTGGAATTCCTTTGATAATAACATGGGGAGTTATTATAACATAATAAAAGTGAATGGCAAATTAGCAAAATCCTGGATAGATAAAATATGGATATCTGTGGGTAATGAAGAATGGGAGAAGCATATCATTCAAATTCCGTAGAGATTTTATTTACGGTATTATTCATCCAGCCTTTTCTTTGCTTCGTAGTGAATCACCCTTACTTAAGACTAGCTACTAAGGGCATTGCATTGCATGTGATTGCTAAAATTAGATAATTTACGAGTTTTTTTTTTTTTTTTTTATGAAATAAGTGTTGCTAATAAAATCCAGATTGTAGCACACCTCATCATATATACACAAGGCATAAGCCTGTTTTGTCGTGCAAATAAATTTGGATAATCCTACGAACCACCATTGAATAAACATAGAATTTAGGCCTTAAAGCTTGGGTTCAAATTAATCAGCGTTATCTGTGACCTCACTCGGCATAAGTTGTATAGCACCAAGAAAAGGGAGAATAGTGTCCCAAACAGTTTTAAGAGGGGAATTGGAAGTCGAAGTTGAATCATCTTTTCCTCAACCATACTAACGGAGTACATGATTTGTAATTTTGTTATCAATGCAACATTTTTCAGATTCATATATATATATATATAGCTTCTTTCCCCCTCCAGAGATCGAGGTTTCAATTTCAATTTTACTAACTACTACTATTTTTCTAATCTAAAGGATCCATTTGAGTAATTAATTTTCATAAATCCGAGCAAGGAGCCACAGTGCATTCAACTATACTCTAACGACAACGGAGATCAACAGAACTATATATATATATAAACGCCAATGCAACTAAATAACGTATAGTCTATAGAGGCATGCATGTCAATTAGAAAAAAAGGAAAAATTGTTGATGCACTTGAAAACTTTTCTCTTGTTGTTTTTATAATTGTATTCTTCAATTCCCTTTCAACAATCAACTAAGTGAGGAGCCAGGTCCACTTAAATAAGGCGTGAATATATATTTCTCATGAGATGTTTCAGATATATATGTTGTATATATCATAGCACACCAGAAATAAACAAGCATATAAATCTTCTTGTGAAAACGTCCACGCATAACATTATTTCTTAACTAAAATGACATAAATGACCCAACTTTTAACGGATGACATAAATGAGTCTTTTCTCAAAGTTCACATATGGCATACATGACCTATTTTCTCAAAAGTTCGATAGCATTTTTGAGCGAGCTTTTTCTCAAAAATATATTACAAGTGTTGGTAAAATGATTCTAATATCTCCAAAAGAAATATTGATATTATTATCTGATCTATAACTATTCTATTAAATGAGTGTTAATATCTTTTTTATTATATCATATATAAATAACTATTAAAGTTGGTAAAAATATATGGCTGTTGCAACGTCTATTTTTTACCAAAATAATTTGTCTTTAATGTATTTTATGACATTCACTCTTACGCTTTGATTTCTATTCCTTTGAGACGTTGGCAGCTCATTTTCCTTTGCATATATAATCTTGTTTATGTAATATTGAGAAGGAAGAAGTGGAAAAATCAAGAGAGCTAAACGTATAATATTGTTTTCCCTATTTTATTGTGTTGGGTTTTCTTTCAATTGAATTTTTAATGTTTCTGGCGCCTAGTTTTATACTAGAAGAGTATGTTGAATTCTAGGAGATACACCTATATGGGGTGAGATATTCCTAAAAATAGTGTCCTTTTGACACGCCTCAATCTATGATAATTTCTACAAGTGTTCATTAAAAGGTGTTTTCCATAAGATTTCTAACAGTAAGTTGGTAAGTTGAATGGAACATACTATAAGTTGTAAATTTGTCCATTCCAAAATGATAATATAGTTCCCCTTTTTAAAACAAATTGTTGATGATAATAAATTTCTTTTGATAATTGGGAAGTGAAAGGGACAAATATTATAAGACTGAGGAACAAAATATTTATGAAAATATAGATCTTTGTAGTAACAATTAAATAATGTCCATCACAAATAACAACAAGGTCGTTGTAGTATAGTGGTAAGTATTCCCGCCTGTCACGCGGGTGACCCGGGTTCGATCCCCGGCAGCGGCGTTTATTTTATGGCTTATTTTTTTATAGAGAGAAGTATTAAAAACACTCCAAACTTGGTGCGAATTATTGGTTTCATCCCTAAACTATTGATAGGCTTAAAAACACCACTATACTCGACGAACTAAGCTTAAATACACCCCTCCTGTGTCACATGACATAACAAGTGATTACACTCTCTTTAAGAGTGTGGAAAGTTAAAAAAGAAAATGTCACATCAGATTTTTTATTTTTTTTAATTTTTTCCTTCATTTTTTAATTACCAACAGCTATAATACCCTTCTTTTTCCTATTTAACTTTTCCCCCACTAAAACTGACCTCAAAACAAGATTCAATTTATTTTTTTGAACACAACAGGAAGAGACCATAACCATTTGTACATGCTCCATAAGTTTTTATTAGTCATACTTTGACATTATCAAATTTATTTGATCCACCTCAACATCACTCTAAAAGTACTCAATGTACTACCACTTTGTATTTCTTTATTTTGATGGAGGATTTACAAAACTTTCAAATTGGGTTGCACCAATCCAATGTGCCCAATAACCTTTCATATCACTTTGATGACCAAAAATTACCTTCACATTTGAAGAACCATCTTAAGAACCCATAATGTTCTTCCTTTTAATTACCACAATTGACCATTAACATTTTACCACTCATATTCATATATTTAACCACTTGTCATTTTCAGACACATTATATTCTGCTACCACATTCACATAAGAAAATGAAGCAAATCAATTGGACAAATTTCATGACTTTATCAAGAGCATATCAATTTGCTCAATCATCATTACATCATCATTATATAACGTTGGGATTTGAACCCAACATCTTACCCATAAGAAGACATTTTAGGTCATTATTTGTTGGGACCCAACCCAATATTTTATTATCATGATGCCCTAGGACTCTCACCCGATGTATTACCCTCTTGGTGCGATAAGACTTGAATCATTCGTCTTACCCTCAATCAATGACATAATAAGTCAAATATAATAGGACTCACCATTGAGCCTTAAAAAATATTGCCACTTTGTGATTAACATGCACAAATAAATATAGAACAAAAGAAACACAATAAAAAAATCTCAACAAAGTATGTACTAATATCTTAAACTTGTCAACCTAGGACTCTCACCCGATGTATTACCCTCTTGGTGCGATAAGACTTGAATCATTCGTCTTACCCTCAATCAATGACATAATAAGTCAAATATAATAGGACTCACCATTGAGCCTTAAAAAATATTGCCACTTTGTGATTAACATGCACAAATAAATATAGAACAAAAGAAACACAATAAAAAAATCTCAACAAAGTATGTACTAATATCTTAAACTTGTCAAAGTAGAGAGTTACATATAGCATTATATTATACTATGTTTGGTGCACAATAATTAAGCTAGTGAATAACTGTTATAAATCAAAGAATCAATAGCACACTAAGAAAATAATAATTCCAATTACACTAAAATAAAACTGCTCACTACCACCACCCATTTTTCAATTTCCATGTGAACCCAAAATATTTCAATCACAAAAACAAAATAAATTAAAAGCTTATGTAATAACCAAAACAGTGAGTATAATCATAAAATAAAATATAAAATAAGTTTCACATAACAAAAGAAAGTATATATAGTCATAGGTAGAAAAAATAACAATAATATTAATCATTCACCTTGTTCACAAGTAAAATATAAAATAAATTCCACAATAATTTACCTTGTTCCCGGGAGAAAAATAAACACAATTTACCTTCTTTTATTTACTTTGTTTCAATCTTGCAATGGTAGAATATTCATGCTGATAACGTGTTGTAAAACTTAAGAACAAAAGAACAATATAAAGAGGAACACAATTAGAAGATATAAGACAAGAGGAATAATATAAAATAATTTCTTTCTTTCAAGTGTATACAATATGATTCCGTATGCCTTTATTTATAGTTTAACATAGTGGTAAGTATTCCTTCCAGTCACTCGGGTTTAATCCCCGGCAACGATGATTATTTTTTGGCTTATTATCACATTGGCCTAGTTTTTTATTTTTCTTTTTAAATATATCCTATTTCTACTAAAAATATTACTATTATAAAACTTAATTTTTATTTTAAATTAACCTCATCATTATTTTTTATTTAGATAAAAATATATATATATATATATTTAGAAAAACGTACTCTAATAGGAATGTCTCCTAAATAAAATCAAGGAAGTATTAAAATTTCCAATTCCTTTTTTGAAAAGGAAAGCAAAATAACAGAATTAAAAGGCAAAGGGTTCCTTACTTTTACCAAAATTCTTTGAAACTTTCAGCATGACGATGGAGCCTACGGCACTAAAAATATCAATTCCTCGAGATATAATTTTTGATATATTCTCGACCCTTCCTGTCAAGTCGTTAATGCGTTTTAAATCCGTTTCCAAATTTTATAATTCTCTGGTATGTGAATCAGTTTTTGTGGATATACATCAATGTCGTAGTAGGAGTAGAATCAAATACATTGTGCGCCAACGTGCAAAGTTGTACACTATAGAGGCAATGGAAGAAGGAAAAGTCTCTCCTCTTCATATTGATAATTTTTGTGAAAAACTCTTCTACAACTATATAATGTGCGTTAATGGTTTGTTTTGCTGCTCGATGCGGAACGTGGACGGTGTTGCAATTTGCAATCCTAGTACGAAAGTTGTAAGATCTCTTCCCCGATTGAAAGAATGTCCTAAAATTGATTATGCTGAGTATTTCTGTTCAATGGGTTTTGATCCAGAAGAAAAGACGTATAAAGTGTTGATGACAATTAACGGATTTACAAAGCCTACAAGAAATTGGGTTTTTACTTTAGGTAGAGACGAAGAATCATGGAGAGAGATTAAAGGTATTACTGATTTTGTTGGTAAGAATGCAGTTTGCGTTAGTGGAGTTATCTATATTTTGAGTTACAGTATGCCTAATATATTCGTATTAGGATTTGATGTTAAAAGTGAAAATTTCAGAATTATCACATTGTGGAATTCCTTAGATGAACACATAGGTGGGAGTTATTATAACATATTAAAAGTGAATGGGAAATTAGCAATCCTTGATAAGAAAATTTGGTACATGGAAGGCAATTTTGATCTGTGGATTTTAGGAAAAGAAGAATGGGAGAAACATATGATTGAAATTCCAGCAGCAAGTCCAGAATTTAAACGACTAACATTTTGCGGAACTTGTGACGGAGAGATTTTATTCACCAACAAGCTTGCGTCAGGTCAATTCATCTGTTTATGTTACAATGTCATGGAAAAGAGATGGAGAAATTTTGAAATCCAAGGGTTTTCAGAACAGAGTTCGATCAACGAAATTTATTGTTATGATGAAAGCCTCTTTCCAGTTGAAAGAATATGCAATTTGTTTCTCAATTAAACGTTTCATGACCTTCTGTAATAGTGTTTATATTCATGCCTTAATTAGCATCAGCCTGTATTGCCTGAACAGAGTACTTCTGTGAGGGATTTGCATATTGCGTTACATTGCAATTCATAGGGCTATGTAGTATATACTTTTGTTAAGGGTGTTCAAGATTTAATATATAATTTTTGACCTATTTACTTCATATAATTTTCTATATAGATAGTATAATTTTTTGACAAAGAGTGTTCAACTGGCTACCCTTTTATCAATCAAATAGTGAGTTTTAGTGTGCCAAGGACTGGTTCAGATGCAAGATATTTCTGCCCAGATGCAAGAGTACTTTCATAAAAATCAAGTGAGATATGAGCGTGGAAACAATAAGAACAACACCCAAAATCTGGTGACACAAGTACAAACTTTTAAAATTGTCAAGTACATAACTAATACAATAGAAGGAAATCTAGCAGAGCTGCGAAACAACCAAGCAACTACCTCCAGACTCCGAATACTCCTCATGCACTGAGAAGATCATGAAGAAGATCTCTAATTTTTTATATTACATATTTTTGGATTCGATGTGACTTTCTTAATATTTATGATTAAGAGCTATAATTGACTTATTTTAGGTGTTTTAAAGCCAAAATAGTTTCTAAGCACTTTTGGAGTGTTTGACTATGTAATGTTCCATTTCTTGTGAAATGCCCATTTTACCTTACCTCTGTAGATCGAGTTTGTATGCTTAGTTTGTATTTCGGGAATGGTTGGTGTGGTCCCCGAGGTGATCGAGTGTGTTTTTGGTGATTTGACCTCTCTTGAGTTGAGAATTCTAGATAGAATTGACTTCGGTCAACATTTTGAATTTCGAGTGTCGGATGGGAATTCCGTCAGTTTCATCGTGTCTGAAACGTTGAGTTTGAGCTAGAAGAGTGGGTTGTAACGTTTCCAAGGCCTTGGATTGAGTTTTGGGCGTTTGGGTGAGAAGTTGAGTTTTAAGCCTTAAAGAGTGGTCTGGGAGGGTAATTCCATAATTTGACCTCTTTTCAAGAATTTGACGATTTCATTGAGTCTGAAATGTCGATTTTAGTAGGGTAGCATGTCCAATTTATTTTCATCGAATTCTGAATAATTTTCAGAGTCCGATGGAGACTTGGACTTAAGCCTTTTTGCTATTTTCTGGTGTCTGGTCGCGGGTCCCTTAGCGCGTTCGTGGGAGGAAAGTGCCTGGGCACCGCGTTCGCGGGATGAATGGTCGCATTCGAGTGTAAAAAGTGCTCCACGATCGTGGAGATGTTCCCGCGTTCGCGACCCTGAGTGGCCTACTAGGCCGTGTTTGCAGCACTTGGTCCGTGTTCACAGCACTTGGTCCATATTCAGAAATTTATGCCATTTTTCATCTTCCACCATTTTTCACTCGGTTGGGAGCTTAGGAGAGGAGATATTTTAGGGGTTTCTTGAGGAGATTTACTTAGGTAAGTGTCTTTATCAATTTCCTCAATTTTTACCTTTCGAACATATCTTTAAATCATGATTTCAGTGTGAGTTTTGGGGTTTTCTCCCTTAAGTTTGAATTTGGTATTTTCATGATTTGGAGCTCGTTTCTAGCTTGTTTTCAATGGACTCAACCACGAATTCCTCTTGGCTTGTAGAACTTGATTTTCAACTAAAAATCTAATTTTACCCTTTTAATTTCCGAAGTTATTTTTGGACTATTTTACTACCGGCTTCAAATTCTATCAATATGGGTATCATTGGACTCCTTTTGATGAACTCTTTCCATTTTTGATGATTGAGGATCGTTCCAGTGATTGTGTGGTTGAGAAATTGCTCCAATAGAATTGTTTGAGTGAAGTTTCGGTTTGAGGTAGGTTTGGTTATTCCTCTTTTAGACTAAGATGAGCAATTAACCTGTTCTTAGGAAGTCAAATGTGAAATGAGTTGTAGTATGTGTTTTAGAAGTTGGTAAGTGTTGACCTCCCTGTTTTAATTCGTATAATGCCTATTTGTGATTTTTGGTATGTGTGGAGACTTGTGTGATGCTATTAATTGTTGTGGGAAGTTTGTGCTATTTGAGTATTCCCCGAGCAAGAAGTTGTGTGACCTATCTTTATAATGACGTGGTGATGCCCGAGTTAGGGGCTTGAGTTGATTTTTGAACCATCTTAAAATGAATGAAATGCTTTTCTAAATGGAAAAAGTTGGTTTGAAATGATTTTCTCCACTATCCCTATCATTTGAGAAATGTTTCTTGAACTGTTAAGTTTGAAAACTTAATACTATTTGAAATGCTTGATAAACTGATTAAGCCTTTGTGTTGTATGTGTTGTGATGCATTCATCCTCATGCAACATATCATGAGTTATGGAGACATGAGAAAGTAGGGAAATATTATCTTTTTTAGAAGGCCAAACACATATGCAGACCCTTAAACTTGTTCCTAAATTTCATTTTGACACTCCAACTCAACCTTGTTCCATTTTAACCCTTCAACTCCAATTTTTATGTTCCATTTTGGCACTTCTAAGTGATGTGGCAGAGAGTGTGCATCACACATTCTACTAAGAGAGTGAGAACAAAAAAAAGTTATTTTTTTTAAAAAATAATAAAAGATTACCCTTCAACTCTATTTCTTTTATGTACCATTTAACATAAAATACTAATTTTATGATTTATTTATTTTTATATATGTTATTCAACTGTAATTTTGCATTTTAAAAAATCGACGAATCATCCGTTAATTATTGTAAAAAATTAAAACTGACGGATTATCATTATTTATTTTTTTATAAAAAAAGTAACAATTTCTTTTTAAGAGTTTTCCTATATTTTGCGTGAAAAATAACCGATGAAAGTGCGTCGATTTTCTTTCTTAAAAAAATCAATGACAACCCAACGAAATCTATTGAGTTTTCAACATTTTTTGGTAGTGTTATTAATTAGTAATGAACATGAGTTTTTTTTTACTCGTATTTAATTAGTTGAATGAAAAATTAGAAAGTTGATATTTGAGTTAGTCCAAGTAGACTAGATATGAAAAAAATATATGTGATGTTATTTAAATTAACTAATTGTTTTTAAAAAAAAACCAACACACTTTCGCAGATTATTTTTTCACACAATAATGTACAGAAACTCTAATAAAAATTGTTTTAAAAAATGTTCATCCATTATTTTTTTACACAATAATGGCATGTGAAGTACACACATCTCATTTTGTTGGTTCTTTGGAAAGAAGTGCCAAAATGGAACATAAAAATTGGAGTTGAAGGGTTAAAATGGAACAAGGTTGAGTTGGAGTGCCAAAATGAAATTTAGGGATAAGTTTAAGGGTCTGCATATGTGTTTGGCCTTTTTAGAAAGAAAATATGACATTTGTAACCACGAGTTAGGTGGCAAGTTGATGAGATATTGAGATTATGAGATTGGTATATGGACTGCGAGTCCCCTATGAGTCCTTTTCTGGAAGTTAAATGTTCGGTAAGTTGTATACGACATGTTGTGCTACGACCTTGGTACCATCACATCATCCCATCATGTCATCATCTCATTGCATCACATTGGCCAGTCTTGTTGGGTTATGTAACTTGGTTGTGTGCTGATCTAACTATTATCTTTCCTCTTATGTGTTTACTTTATTTCACGTCGTTCTATATAAATTAGTTATGGGACTTTTTCACATGTAGGTGGAAGCATTCATAGTTTATTTTTAAGTCTGTTTAGTTCTTTATATTGAGTCGGCCTAATCTACTGAGTACATGTGGATTGTAGATCCTGGTCAAAGTGAGTCTTGGTGCAATTGATTTGATCTAGCAAAATTCTCTCTTTCGAAGTTGTGGTGAGATCCTGCTTTTCGGATCGCCATTAGTTTCCATCTATCATTTAAAGTCTTTAACTTTCCTTTCGAAGACTTGAAATGTATTTCAGATTCTAGAAATGTATTAGATGTTCTTTATACTTATGCTACAGGGTTTTGAGATATTCCTTGTTGTTTTTCTATCGTTTGTGGCCTGACCTCCTTTCGAGAGTCTCGCATGTGTGATTCTTTCAACTTACACACCATTTTGGGGATTTTCTAGGGGTGTATGCCATCATGACCTCGATTTTTAGGTTGTAACAAACTAATTTGAAAAAGTACTCATAAACATTTGTTTTAAGCTAAAATTATAAAAATAAATGAAAAGTCAATTCAAAATAGACTCTTTAAAAAATTTCATTATTTTCATCAAATTTAACAAATATAAATTGTTAAATATTTGCTAAATGCAAAAGTGTTATCTCTTGATAAACATGAAGGATAAAAATTATATAATACATATTTACGAGATTATTTTTAACCTACCCTCAAAATAAACCAAATCTATTCGATGTACTTAGTAAATCGCATGTGTCCTATGCGTTTTATAAGTAAACTTCTTTGAGTGCAATTTCTAAGTTGAATAGGACCTATTGCCTGCTAATATATCGTCCCATCATTTTGAATAATATTTTTTCTTTCTTCCCACTTTTTAACCCTTTTATTAATTAATCTTTTAACTCCTCCTAAAGAAAATAGGTGTCATGCATTATAACAAAAATAACTTATAAATAGTGTTAAAGTCTTTACCCTCATTAGTTAAGTGTCATTAGATTCAATGTGCTAAAAAGGCTTTAGAGACATATACAAAAGTGTTAATTGCTGCTAAAAGGCATATACATAAAAAATGATATAGTGATGTGATGGTATACAAGATAAGTTTAGGCTGAAACTGTTCACTATCAAGGGCGGACTCATATGACGCCGAAGGGGTTCTTCCAAATATCCCTCACTTGTGGCCAGTGTTATCAAAGTAGAGCATGCTTATTTGTAAATTCAGATGGGCCGATCAAATTTTGGTCTTAGTATTGAGCAGGGGCCGCACGAACGCAGGCCCCCTCAGCAACAAATTATGACGCAGGCTCGACCACTTGGGCCGACCTTAGGCAGGCACCCCTCCAAAGTGCAATGGAGGTCACAAGCCTAGGCCATGGGTCTTATTGATCGCCCATTGACCCCGTCCAGGTAAGTATGTTTTCCGATCTGCTCGGCCCATTACTTATACTACAGCTTTTGCTCCGCTTTCTCTTAAATGATGATGTGGGACATAATTCATAAGAGATATATCATTCTAATCAGTTTCTCTTCGTTTTTTTCTTTCTATTTAACGGATTGTATCTTTGATTGACCAAGTACTTAATTACACTTTGTTTGAATGGTAGCTATATATATTTCGATAATGTATTGATTGTATCCTATTATTTTGATGAATGTAATATTTGAATAAAGTATCATTCTTCATCGCTACATAGTATCACACATTGATAATTTAAAACAACTTACTTGGTATTTTTCTAAAAAACACTAGTAATCTACATGTTTTTAATCTTCAAAATGGTTCAACTTGACCTTGAAAAGTAAAGTATGACATTTATAATTTAGAAAACAGGAGAATAAAGACGAAGAAAAAGAAAAATATCAGCATATTCATCCTTATATTTTTCCAAATTGGTGTATTTAGTTTTTATGGAAGACAAATAACAACAGATTTTAACATTTCTTGCAGAAATATACAAGGGAAAAATGATAAAATGCTTTTATATTTCCAACATATCAGAAGAGAAACTTTAAGTCACAAGCTATAATTTGTTTAAGCATAAAAACTTTCTAAAGTATCTAAATATCTATTACACTTCTTAAAATCCCTAACTGAACTTCTTCCTTGTAAAGCTAAAAACACAGGTACATTATTGGTTCCTAAGTCACAAAGTAAAATTTTGGCATTCTAAAAACCTAAGGAGAAAGAAAACAAATTTTGCACTTCCACAAGCACATACAATACTACTTTACATATAGTAACTTAGCTGGATCTCATATAATGGCCAGTGTTATCAAAGTAGTATATTTGAGTTTTGTTGGGTTCAAAAGTGATTAGGGCGTCATGCGAAAGCTTACAATTACAAATCATATGGTTGATAAATCAGACGACAAAAACTTATACAAAAAATATAATATTATTATATGAAAACTAATATAAAAGAAAAATATTAAAACTATTGAGAGAATAAATCTCCCCATAAACTAAACTCTTAAATGTCTACGTTGTGGAAACTATTGTGTGCTTGTTATGAGAATAGATATCTTCAATTTATAGGATTCCAGACTTTCCCTCTAAGGAAAGAATAAACCAAATATGAAATCATGAAAAGTAAAAACAATTATGATTTTCAATAGAATGTTTTTTTTTTGTTTCCCACCTGGTGTTCGGAGCCCATTTGGTTTTGAATTGGCATTTTCAATGTGGTTTTCTTCAGATTCACAGGAAAATGAAATGGATAGTTGACTTAGGAGATATTTGAAGAAACCAAGTGGAATTGAAGCAAGAAGAGGTCAATTGGAAGAAAGTGAAACCGGTAGAAGAATGTTCTTAATCCTACTTCGCGAGCTCTCTAAAAGAAAGAAATACTCCACCAAAGAAATTCTTAGTTTTCTTACTTTGATTTCTAATTTCGCCTTTAATCAGCAAAGTTATTGGACCTTGTTTCTTTTGGTATAATGTACAATCTCTTCTTTACCTATTGATTTGGCAAAAATAATATTTTTAATTACCAACACTCAAGCACAAATATATATATGTGGAGAAAATAAATTCATGACGCATATTAAACTTGCAAATAAAAGTTCATATCGAATTGTACATGTCTAAAGGTAGTTGAAAGGTTTCTCCAATTAATTTAATTGACAATTAATTTTTATAAATAAATAAAATGATAAATATACTTGACATTTTAGTAATTCAACTTTTGACTCAAGACTCTTTCCACTAGGAGTGTGCATCGGTCGGTTCGGTTCGATTTTATGAATTATCGGTTTACGGTTTTTAAATACGCTAAACCAATAACGAACCAATAAGATAATTTTTTATCGGTTTTCGGTTTATCGGTTTTGATCTTTAACGGTTCGGTTTTCGGTTTAACCAATAAGAACATGCTTATAAAACAAATATATGAATTCTCTAATAAATTTGACACGACAAGACATTAATGTAACTTTACTAAAACTCATAAAATAGAAATAATAATAGCAAACATGAAAAGAACTATACATGTGTAACACAAAGAGAAATAAAGAGGAATATGATTCTTACTTTAGGTTTTGACGATTTGTATAATGTATAGTTGTGGACTCAAAGTCACAGCGAAGTATGAATTGATGGCTAAATGACAAAGACATAACTATTAAGATATTGAGATTAATATTTATTAATATGTATGTATATGTAAAAGTATTAAATTACTATAGTCTTAACTCTTAATGGGTTATCGGTTTACCCAATAACCCAATATTGAAAACCAATACCGAACCGATAACCCGATAATTTTTTTTATAAAACCATTAAGGAACCGTTAACCCAATAACCCAATAGCAATAAATCAATAACACTTTTTTTGGTTCGGTTTATCAGTCAGTTCGGTTTTGCACACCACTACTTTCCATAATAGATTGATCTTGTTGACTTATATTACTAAAATCTAAACAAAATGAAGCTTAATTACTCCATTCTCATAATATTTTTAATTTACATTATTTTAATTTGAGGAATAGTTTTTAGTAGGTAACAATTAAGGGTCTAAGTAATTCATAAAGAAACAACAAAAATGTCCAAAAGCAAAATAGTCATCATACCAAGCATTTGAATTTTAACACTACAGAAAGTTACCGTTAATATAGAATGCTTATGTTTAAGAAAACTATTAGGCTTAGTGTTGCATAAATGTAAATGTAACTCTCATTATTATTTGAAAATTGAATTGTTAAATCTCATATTGTATAAATTGTAGAAAAATAAAAAATGAAACAAAAGGGGTGAAAATGAACAATATATGTGTGTGTTCGCAACACTATGTTAGATAGACGATAAAGTAGCACAATCAAAATCTTTCATTCAAAGTAATAATCTTTTAGCAATCTTTATTTGAATTACATGTATTCAAAAAAACATATTGCATAAACTATTCAAGTATTATAAAACTCATCATGTATTAATAGAAGTTTTGTCAATTAAATAGCACTTAAAAGAATAATAACACAAAAACAAAGAATTTTTTTTTCATAACAAATACAAAATGATACGGAATTACATAAAAATATGGGTTGCATACCAAATTTATTTTGGACAACCATACCTTAACTCTAAAATGGAAAAGAAAAACTTAAAACATAAGCTAACATAAAAAAGATCTAAAAGGAATATATAGGTCATAAATTATACTTCTAAGCTAAACACTTGAACTATATTGTAAGAAACCTTCTCTTTTTAATTTCAGAATGAAGCTATTTGTTCTTCTCCTCAGTTAGCTTCTTGACGGCATGTATCTATATCATTATCTAGGTAATAGATGATAGAAAAGAAAATAATATGATCATCTGGGGAGTAATTTACTGGTATTTATAGTAATATTTGGTTGCCTTTTCACTTACCAAAATTTATTAATGGAGCACATTGAATCATGAAACATAAATTTTATTTTGGTTTCAAAATTCAAAGAGTCACCGAATTGGAAGAGTTTCATACATTATTTTGTCTTCTACTCTAATTGAATTTAATCTAATCAATTATAATTATAATGTCATGACTAAAAAAAATCAAGTGTAGTTGTTGGACTTCATATTCCACCATGATGTAATTAAAATATTAATTTTATTTTGATATAGTGGAGGAGCAAAATGGTAATCCAACTCTGAAGGTTGGAGCTTCCCACTTCATAATATATGATGATAAAATAAAATTAAATACAATATAAATTAATATAATATAATATATATTGTGATGATATAAATATTGATTTGATTATGAATTTTGTAATAAAATTTTACTATGCCTCTATTTATAAAATAACAATATAAAATACTAATGATATTATGAACATGACTATTAATATGAAAGAGTAATGTATGAAATCTGAGAGAAGTTAAAGAGGTGTTATTAACTTCAAAATTAGTGTATCTTCATATCACAATGAATAATGTTTATTCATTTATTACTTTAATAAATATTTTTGAATAAATCAATTTAAGTAGAATGACCATTAAGATACACTTACGTGAATTTGGCCTACATAGAACAATTTTCACAACTTTTTAAATTCTCCATAATTTGGTCATCATGACTAACTAAAATTGATGATTGATGCCTATTCATTTAATATTTAAAAAAATATCATAAACCCAATAAATAACTGTAAAAAAAGTTATAGATATTTTATTATTTATTTAACTATATATGCTATTAATAGTATTATCGTCGCAACTCAACTTTATAAGAGTATTTTGATATTTCAACATTTGACTTTTTTTATTCCCACTTATAGTAATATATGATGATGATATGATAACTTTTTTTGTTCTCCTTATAATAATATATGATGATATGATATACGTATATATATTTGAAAATTTGTATCCACTTCAATTTTATATTCATAAACTATACGCTTTTATTTGTGGGAGAGGTTTAGCCATCGCTTTGGATGAGATTTTGCCTACCTAATCAATATATATATATATTTGTATCTAATTCAATTTTATATTCATAAACTAAAGCTTAATCTTAGGCGTTGCTAAACAAAATTGAAAATATGGAGAAATTCATTGTCATTGTAGATATATCCAACAGGTTCCAAGGTCAATCCCCCACTTCATGTGCAAAACATGTTAAAGGTAAGAACTTTTTAGAGAGTACAAAATCATATTTTCTCAATCTCAATTTATGCGACAGTGCTTGAATTTCAAGACCTAAATAAATTTTACTTTGATCGCACTTTTTCAAATATTTTTTTAAATATTTTAAATTGTTAATTATTATGACTTATAATACTTTTTAACATAATTTTTTATATAAATTTAATTTGTTAAAAGTGAGAAAAATCTATATCCGAATTCATAACTAAAATTAAAAAGTTTGACTCTTTGAAATTATGCATAAACATAATGTATTAATTCAACAGAACTAAGTATGGGCGTAAGTTTCCTCCTGCTATTTATCTAATATGTTGTATTAAAACCTGCAAAACTTTTCTTACTTATCTTTTCGGAGCTTGGAGGCTATTCAATTTAGTTTCACTAAGGCTGAAAGCAGGCCACTTCTATAATCACAACAAACAAAAAGCAGAACAGAGAAGTAAATTACAAAGCTAAGAAAAAATTGCATAACAGAGACAAAAAAACAATGCAGAATAGTTAAAGAAGTATAAAATAGAGGGGGGAAATGCACAACAGAGACAAAACACATAGCAGATGCTTGTATTAACCAAATTTTATCTAAAGGAATTAAATTTTAAGCAGTGTCAAGAACTAGTGAGACGACTCATCCAACATATGAAAACCAAATGCGAGATCACTAAACCAATATTCAAATTTTCAACAAAATTGACATTAAGCAGAGGAAAAGTATACTAACTTGCAACTTCACATCTACAACGCAACATAAAACATAAAGAGGGAGGTTATAAGTTATGGACAAGTACTCACGAAATAGTACGAGAAATTAGAAAAACTTAAAGTTATATATCTTCTGTTTGATATTTTCAGCCTCCATGAAATAATCAGATGGCCCATAAATTCCTTGTATCTGATAAATTTAAAGGTTAAAACTCATCACTAGTTTTGCAGAGCCCCAACATATTTGGCTTTATCAAAAGATCTAGTTTGGATACATTCTTTCAAGAATTTAGAAGCCCCCATGAAAACAAGTTACAGAGCTTAGGATGTTAGAAAATACAATAAAGCACAAGAGTTTTTGATCAGGTAACAATTTCATTGATCACAAGGTCAAAGTTGATTGTATACAAAAAATATATCAAGGAGTAAACAACATACAAAAAAGACATGATCCTCTACAAAAGACACCCAAAATCCTCTAAACAATACTAAATAAGGAAGCAAATTTTACTCCTTTATCACTATCAAGTCACATTAGAGCCACTAAATTTCATACGAAACCAAAACAATTAAGCAAGATGGTCAGGATCTTGTTAGCAACTACAGAAATAGACTATAATAACATGAAAATGATTTAACTTATACACTGACATCATGCAACTTAGGCAACAAATATATTCAAAGGTGTTTTTGCTCAACTGATTTTTTAAAGCAAGGTAGACATGAATGCTCTTATAGCAGTCTAATCCTTTTCAACAATAATAAGTTCAATTCTAAATGCATAATTCTTCATTCGACTATGAAATTTTCAACTACCCATTCCACACAGTATTTAAGTCCTCATTTGATGTTATTCATAATATCAAATCCACCACCTCTATAAAAATGACCCAACAACTTTCACAAAAACTCAAATCTAAATCTGAAGGAAATAAAACTACCCAAGGTAATAATATATGCACAAGTAAAAGACCCAACAATGGTTATATAAAAGAGACTTATTAATCTACAAATAGTAGGTAGGAGCCTTTATTCAATAACTCTTGTATTTTTGTACATTGAGTATATCTCTCTACTACTTGAATGTATCTCTCTACTATATTGAATATATGTAATAAAGCACCCCTATTTATAATACTAACAACCAAAGTAAACTAGGACTAACAAATTATAATTAAACATAAATAAAGTAAATATCATAAATAACAAATCCTAAACTATTAAGGAATTCTAAACTACTTAGGAATCCTACTGTTCGTTTATTTCCTACATAGCCTCTCTTAAACCAAGATCTTCAAATATGACCATGCCTAGCATCTTCTTCAACTTTATGAACAACTCCAATTTTAATGGCTTTGTGAAAATATCAGCAACTTGTTCTTCGGTCTTGCAATATTCAATCATTATCTCTTTATCATGGACCAAGTCACGAATGAAGTGTCATTTGATGTCAATGTGTTTGCTATGACCATGAAAAACTGGATTCTTTGTAAACGCAACTGCAGGCTTGCTATAACAAAATATTTTTGTAGGACTATCTTGCTTGTGTTGAAGAAATCGAAGCATCCTTGTCAACCATAATGCTTGTGTAGCACTACTTGTTGCAATCATATACTCTGTTTCAGCAGTTCATAAAGCAACAACTTGTTGTTTCTTTGAAGACCATGAAAATACACTAGATCCCAAATAAAATGTATAGCCAGAAGTACTTTTTCTTTGCATCATATCACTAGCCCAATCACTATCAGTTAATCCAACAAGATTACTATCATTAGTATTTGAATAAAATATGTCATCAGAGTGTGTACCTTAAATATATCTCAAAATTCTCTTGACGGCTTGCAAGTGAGATTGACACGGAAACTCCATAAATCTACTAATTAATCCAACTTCATAAGTAATATCATGCCTTGTAGAAGTCAAGTATCTTAGACTCCCTACCAATTTTCTAAATTATGTAGCATCAACAAAATCGTGTGTGCCATCTTTGGTCAACTTCAATCTCTCTTTAGCAGAATTCAAGATCAATTTGACTTTCTTCATATTTAATATTTTAAAAATATCATCATCATTATTTTTTCTTTTCTTGTATTCTTGAATAACCATTATTGCCTTAAAATCATCTGCTTCTCCAATTGGTTTGTAGTTGGTCTTGCATGTCCATTCGACTTCAGTTGATCGTGTATGTGGTATCACTACAAAAAAAATCAGCATTTAGCGACAAATTCTAGCAACGAACAAATTTTTATCGGAAAAATAACGACGGATTAGCTGCAAATTTACAATTACGTCACTAAAAAAAACTAAAAGTAAATGAACATCATATGCAGTGATAGACTAGCGACGAAATATCAAATTTGTTGCCAAATTTGGTGCCAATTTTACGTGCCATAAATTTAACTACAAAATTAGCAACAAATGGATGGCGATATAATTATTTAGAATTTTTATACGCCATTTTAATCGGGTCAAAATAGTGTATAACATTTTGGTGATTCCTAAATTAATTGTCTAAGTAAAGGAGTCGCCACCTAATTATTACAGTGAATTAGGGCACCTAAAATTAATTAAAGTCTTTGTCTAAATTTAACTCCATTTTAAACATGAGAATCTAGGTACATGTTCAATTAATCTAATGGAAAGGAATGAGGCATCCTGTAACACCCCGGAATTTAGTGAGTTGAACTAGTGGGTTCTAGAGCCTTTTGTAAGAGGTTTGGAGTGTCGTATGAGGATTAGAGATTGTAAAAACGATTTCCGTACTTATAATAGGGGTTTAAGGGTTAGGGCGTCAAGGTACGACCCCCTAAGGACAACCTAAGGGGTCCTTGAGGAGGACCTCAAGACAGCCCAAAAAGCTATTTTTTGGCAGCAACCTACGCATGGCCACCTACTGGCCGTAGGTGGACCCACACCTCGTAGGTTGGGGTCGTGGGTTAAGGTTGGGGTGGCCTGCAAGTCCTTAGCCTCAGGTGCAAACCACGATGGTGCAGCACGATCCGTCATCCCAACTACGGTCCGTAGGTGGGGGTTCGTAGGTCCTAGCAGTTTTTGGACTTGAAGTTATGCCATATGTTCCAATCATGTATAGCTTGGCTTAGTAGGATAAGACCAAGGTTGATAGCTTGGGATGGAGGATCTATACTCTCGTAAGGGATAGCTTGACTTAGCATTGTAGAATGCATGTCATGGTAGCATGAGTTAGTAGTAGTCATGGTAGCCTGGGATTGAGGATTTACACTCTCCTATGGGTAGCTTAAACTGGCATTCACTACAAAAAAAACTTGATTTAGCGACGGATTTTAGCTACAAAGAGATTTCCATCGCTAAATAGCGACGGATTAGCAACCAAATTTTAATTATGTCACTAATAAGGCAAAAATATATTTGACATCAAATTTAGCTACGGATTAACGACGGAAATATAAATCCGTCACTAAATTGTGGAGCTAAATTTTTGCGCTCTCATGCTAGCTACAAAAATTAGCAACAAAAATCATGCGACAAAACTTATTAAATGTTAGCTACGGAAGTAGTGACGGAATATCTGTCGCTAGTATATTTTATTAATTAAAATATTTTAATATTAGTTTCTAGAAAAATAAATTCTACTATTCTAGGGCACGGTGACTTCATTTTCTCGCTACTCTCGTTCTCATCATAAAAGCCTGAAATCATAAACACCATCGGTGTCTTTTTCGTTGCCACCTCTCCGACAAGTCGCTCCTCTCCAATGCTTGACCATCTCTAGCTGCTCATCCCTTAGTTTATAGGGTTTTAGAAGTCTTTATTTTCATCTCAGGTAAAGTGTATTTCTTTGCATTCGATTAGTTATTCTTTTATTCGAGTTTAATTTTAATCTCATCATCTTTTTTATTTCTAATATCAGAGTTTCGGTAATGTTCTCTAAGAATCTTCACTATTTTTACTTCGTAGAGTTGGAATTTGGGTAAGAACTCTATAGCTTAATCTTCGATCCGAGCAAAAAAGGTGCATAAATACGATTCTATTTTTTCATTTAAGCAATTTCTCTATTTATGGACATTACATGCTTCAGCTAACTCAGGTTTTCATTGTTTCCATCTATTTGGCATTTTTTTGTTTAATCAAAGTTAAATTTATGAAACACCCAAAGAACTTTTCAAAGGATTTAAAGCAAATCCGATCCCCAAAATTTGAAATTACAACCTATTCTTAGTGATTCTTATGGTAGTTTCCTTCGAGTTAGTGATTTTAATAGTAATTACTCACTGAGTTCCCTTCGAGTTAGTGATTCTTATAGTAATTACTCACTGAGTTTCCTTCGAGTTGAAAAAGATTGACTCATTGTTGCTATTATCCATGTCCTTCTTTAGAGTTGAAAATGATCAACTCGGATAGGCTAATCTATCAATTCACGTCTTCTTAGAAGAACTACAGCTTATTTGAACTTCATCCTTCATCAAGTTGTTATTCTCCGTCTATCTAATCCTCTCATTGTACTAACCTAAGGGCAAGTATTTTAGCTTAGAGAAGTGTATATTTTGTTCCACACTTTCAAGGAAAGTATGAATTACTATATTCTTGTATGTGATTTTTATTTGAAGAGGAAGGAAGTTTGATCGTCCAAGGTTGAACAACAGGAGCTTGTAGTTATTGATGAACTGGGAACAAACACCTGCTGTGAATGAACACTGCACCACCCGAACTTTCTTTTGAAATTTTAGTAAGTTGCTAAACACCAATTTCTCTTAGAATTTTTTGTTGGTTGCGAAAAGAACAATCTGAACAAAGAATTAGGGAGTTTTAATTAGTTTATTGAACTAGAAATCAATTGATGTTTATTGTTGTAATTCAAAGTTAAAAGGGTTGTATTTTTAAATAAGCTAAATTGAGGGTGGACAACTTGTAGCCTTAACAATAAAATTTTTGAACCTATTAGTTAATGCAGATTGTTGGTCTACGCATTAAAATGATGAGTAAAATTAGCTAATGCAGATTGTTGACGTGAAAAAGATGCGTTAACTTTACATATTTTCTTTAAACTTTTGGACTTTCTTGGATTTCTTAAGTAAGCTTATTGAATTATTATTTATTCGTTAGATGGAACAAATAAGGACCGCGTTTATTGTTTCTGATCATTTACTTATTATTTTACATGCTTCATATATTTTGGGAACTTTGCATCTCTACCAAGTATAGTGAGATATAAATTACAATATGTCAGCCACTTTTTCCTACTCTTTAACTATATGAAAGCATGGCAGACACATCTTTGTTTTTAAGATTCCTTTTGACATGATCTAGATTTCTTGTTATGTTAACCACTAAGGCTGGTCAATTACTTTATCTTACATTGTTACTCCAAAAGACTACTCAGTGATTTATGTTGTTCTTTGTGATTTTAGGTAATGCCCCCACTATGGTGCAGGTTGGATAGGTTGTGGTTTGGACATCCTAACATTCTGTCGGGTTCTTTGGCAAGATCCCTCATTGTTTGACTTCTCAGTCGTGTTTGGAGGTAAATATTTCATTTTTAAAGTGATAATATTCAGATGGCCTTACCCGATGACAAGAAAATAGTAACTAAAAGCAAAGAAATAACTAACAGGATAAATTGTTCTGTGTGAAAGCCTATGAAGTACTTTTACATTATTTTTTGTGTAAGATCACTCTGAGATGTGAATGTGGCATTCCTGAAGTTTTAATACATGTGTCTTGATAATTCGAAGTTAAAAGTCGATTTGGTCGTTCTCCTGTTATTATAAAGGTCAACCTGGTGCACGAAGTATGTTGGTGTTCATTGTGTTTCGAATGTGATGAATAATTTTCATGTTCATTTTTCTTTCAATAGTATCATGGATCACTTTCAGCACATCATATCTAACATAAAATCTTTCAAAATACCAAATGTGTAAGGCATATTGCTGAAAATTATCATTGATTTGCTATAGATTTATTTTTGCTAGAGCTTACTGGTGAAAAATAAGGCATGGATACTTGACATTGGTTGATGTTCTTTGATATTCATAGCAAACCTGAAGTGCACTTCATTGAACTCTTCTTTACTATTTCTTGCACTTAGCTTTGCCATGAAAAAATCAAGTGTATTTGTTTACAATTTTTTTGATTTACCAATTTTATTTTACCAAGAAACTCAAAGAAGAATTTTGAGAACTTCTAGTACCTTATAGATCACATGCATATCTAGTTGTTGGATTAAATAAATGTACAAATTATTTTAAGTTCTCACTTACTTTTATTTACAGGATAAAGAGTTCAATAGTTGCTCTGCTCAAGAATTGTTAGAGCAACAGTCATCATAACAACAATTATAGCAGGATGAGATAGATGTTGCAACTTGGATGTATTACGAGATCGTGGAAGAAGTGATGGAGAGAAGAGTTTATGACCTTGGGTTTCAAGAGAAACTGGATTATGACTAGGATCCTACTTTTGATCCAAATGAACATCTCTCGAACACCACATTAGTTAGCTTTGTCCTTAAGGCTCTATTTAATTAGTCGAAGAATTGTTAATGCTTTAAGATTTATGTATTTTTGGATCTACTTGTTAATCATTACTATTATTTCTAAAAAAATTAGGTTCTTTTCGTGCGTATTCAATATTAGTATTACTTTTCATTTATATGTTTTACTTGGATTTTGAAATTATTTTGTAGCTAAATATAAAATTAATAATAGTATTTTACAAATAGCGACGGAATAGCTACAAAATTTTTTAGCCAAAATTTCTTAACGACGAAATCAATAACGTAACTAGCGACAAATATTTTATGTATTAGCTACGGAAACAATTTGTAGCTAATAGTAGCGACGAAATTTACGTCGCTGATCCGTAGCTAAACGTCGCAACGGATTTTAAATATTCGTCGCTAAAGGCTTAGCTACGAGAATTTTACCGACGGATGATATTGCGTCGCTAATCGGTCGCTAACCAGTTATAACGACGGATTATGTTGTTTAGCGACGGATTTTGTGCGTTGCTAAAACCAGAATTTTTTGTAGTGATTGTTAGGATGCCTTCATGGTAGCTTGACTTGCAGAGGCATATCCAAGATTTTGAGATAATGGGTGCACAATTATAAAAAGGTTGATCTATGATATAAATTTGATCGGTTCGACATTTAGATTTTTACTATTGAAAACTGTTAATTTTTTAAAATTATAGGTCTAAAATTAATTCTTATATATATATACACACACACACACACCAATTACCACTTAGAGAAGTGTTATCTAATTTTAGAAAGATAAATATAAATTTTAAATTTCTAACCTCGCGGAGAGAGGTGCACCCAGTCATAATCGCATTATGTGATACTTCAAGTGTGGGTTCACACATCTATATTTCAATATTTTTTCAAAAATATAACACTACAATATATGATCTCGGGAGGGGACCATGGGTTCACGTGAAACTGGTGACCCCTCCTTAGATACACCTCTATTGACTTGGTTTGGCCAAGATTTGGGATAGAGGACTTATACTCTCCTAAAGGTAGCTTAGGATTGAGGATCCATACTCTTCTAAGGATAGCTTGACCTTGCATTGTAAGATGCATGTCAAGGATAGCTTGAATTAGGTTAGTCATGGTAGCTTGGGATTGAGGACTCATACTCTCCTAAGGATAGCTTAGGATTGAGAATCATACTCTCCTAAGGATAGCTTGCATTGTACTATGGTATACTTGTAAGGATAGCATGACTTAGTTGGTTTAAGACTATTTCATGGTAGCTAGGATAGGACACTTGTACCTTTCCTAGAGTAGCTTGGACTTGCATGATAGTGTGTCTTCCAAGGTAGTTAGCTTAGCTTAACCTAGTTATATTAGTAAAATGATAGCATGGTCTAGCCTATTAGGGGGCTATTCATTGGTAGCCTTGAAGAGGTATATAGAATAGAGGGATTAGTCCCCAATTAGTGAACATTCATGATAGTTTAAAGGAGTACTTTGTGTGGGTAGTAGTATGGGATGCAATCCATACATGGCACAAGTATGACTTGAGGCTAGTTGTGAAGGGTTCCCTTATGTAGTATGACTTAGCTTGGATTGTTGCCATAGTTTCCTTCCAAGATATGATTGACTAAGGTGGTAGTTCCCTTGTCTATAGGAAGTAAGCTAATAGTAAGACCAAAAGGAGGGTGAGTATGACTAATATGACTTCAAGGCTACGCTTAGTGTGAAGGGTAGTATGGATGCCTTTCATGCATTGCACAAGTGTGTCTTGAGGTTACTTAGGAGTATAGTACCCTTATGGTAAAAATGACCAAGAGTCTATTATGATTATATGATTATGAGTTGTCTCCTATGCTCATTAACTATGTCTTATGTTGACTTATGTTTATATGAGGCTTATGTTGGAGACCATGCTATGATTATGATGATTATGTTATGACTATGTTATTATCTCTTATGCTTATGTCTTATGTTGACTAACCATTTTGAGATGCTCTTATGATGTTGTGCTAGCTTTCATACTTGGTACATTTTGTACTAACGCATATTGCCTACATTCTAATCAAATATTCTAATCAAATGTAGGGTTGAGGAGATTGAGTTGCTTTGAACGCTAGGTTTCCAAGGATCTAGAAGAGTTGAAGAATTGGTGAGTCCTCATAGCTTCGAGGACAAACCCTTATTTCCTTTATGTCATTTCTTTATGTTTTTAGACTTTGTATGTGCTGCGTCCCAAGAGTTTTATTCAAGAGTTATGTTAGATGGTTTGAGACAAAGGTTTTAGTAAAGACTTCCGCTTGCTTGTATGAAATTTGACTTTGATTCATGTAAATTTTTTAAATTGTTTCGTATTTTGTTTCTATTACCTATGTTATGATGCTAAGGGCTTATATGAGTTCCCTTCGGGGTCAAGTATGTCATGTTACGTCTAAGGGGTACCCCTGAGTCGTGACACATCCTTTAAGATCGATCCATTAAAAATGATTAACCGGCTAAACTTAATTAATTAATTAGATTAAGTGAAAAATCAGTGATGAGAATAAAATTTGACTAAGAAGGAAATTTAGTATTTAAAAGTGGAAAGTAGTAATTTTTTGTATTTGAAAATAATGTGGATTTAGAAAAGTTTTACACTTGGACACATGAACCAAGACAATCATAAAATAAGAGTTGATTTTTATATAGAAAACATTTGTTGTTGAAATCTTTATTTTTCAAAAAAAAGAATTCGTCAAGGTTATCTCATGTGTCGAGTGGGCTAAAACAATGTATAGACTTCGTCTATTTGCAAAAAAAAACTATTGTTTTTTTAACTAACCTAAAACACCAAGATTCCACTTAAACCAACTTACAAAATATTTTAACTCTAAATGGTGACTTGATTAATAACTAAATGTTTTTCAATATATATATACCAGATATGTCAAACAAAGTTACCAAAACAAACACACAAATATTAAAAGTGAAATAATTGAAAGATAATTATCAAAATATAGTGTTAGGAACAAACAACTAAAGGAATAGTATAGTCGAATGCTTGTCATTTCCTTTCGCCTCTCTTTGCGATGGAGTTTCTAGGGATGTATATGCACGTTTCGAGTCTTGTTGTGACGTTGAGTCTTAAAGTAGGACTCGTAGGTTCCGATGGTGTACATGTCAAAACAAGAAAAAAAAAAAAAAAAAGAGTTGTTAGGAAAGGTAAGATGCTCCTTTAAAAAAAATACCAATAAAAGAAATACACTGTCACTTTGAATTCGAACATTCCATAATTTATGAATATTGCTATATTGTATCACATACACACAGAGCTTCCATTCAAGGCAAAAGATTTATTTGTAATATAATACACGGTTATGTACTTAATTTAAAATAAACAAACATACTCGATATGAAGTTCATTTTATAGGGTATTTATAGGGGATAAAGGTTGGGATTTTTGGGCGGGATTTGAGAGGTTTAATTTTATTTAAAATTGAGTCCAAAGAGTCGTTTGAATTTTGTCGAATTTGACAGAGATATGGCTTCAGATAATCACCCAAAATAGTGAGATTTATTTGAAATTTGAAGAAAGTTGTTGCATTTTGAAACATGGAACAAGGAGGTCTTCTTTGGGCGTCTGAAAAAAGGACAAACCTTAGCTCAAAATGGAGTGAGGAAAGATGTCCATATTGGAACTTTGCTTAAAAGAGGAAAAGAGAGGAGACATAATTGGGTATAAATCTGATGAGCTTTTCCCCTTTCTTTAATTAATTCTTTTGGGGTTCTAATTAATAACTAGTACAAAAAGTTTTAGCAAGTAAGAAACTTGAAATAAAATAACGACTAACAACAATCTATTTTAAGAAGACGACAATAAAGTAATAGTAGTAGAGTTTTGATAATAAAATATATAATTTTAAAATAGTGAAAATGATAATAGAAAGATGATAATCATAAAAATAATAAAAGCTAAAGTAATAATTATGATGTAATAGTAATAAATGTAAAATAGTAGAAGCTAAAAAAATGAATTAGAGGAAAAGAGAGACAAAATTGAGTATCAACAAGAATATTGTGACCAAAATTAACGACGAAATATTCATCGCTAGGCCTTTTAATATTTATCTAACTCTTGTATGCACGGTTGCTATAAAAAAAATCCATATCTATTATTCTAGGTGAAACGTGACAAACTTGACTGATTATTTAGTGTCTATTTATATAGCCCTTTTGGAGAGAAACTAATATGGTATTGTTTTATTGCTTCCAAATAACATCTTATTGATATTTATTGATCATATTATGCTCTTTCATTTTTTGTTTTTTGTGGTTAAAAAGTTTGTGCAATAAAAAATAAGTGGACATAAAATATCAGATTGACGTTTTCTCAATTGCAGCAAATTTTTTTTTCTTATTTTGGTAATTAAGATACTTCATTTTTTGTTTTGGATTTCATGTTGTTGTCTCATAAAAGGAGGGGCGATTATTGAGTTTAGGGGGAGAACTCTTGTGTCGATCAGAGAATACTACAACAAAGAAGGCAAGGAGTCACCTACTGCTAAAGGTATAATCATTTTATTAGATTTTTTTATTAGAAATGAAGTCTCTGTTAATCCCCCCAACATGTATGCTTTTTTATTTAAACATCTTTTTATACCTAAAAAATTGAAAAACTTTACTGAAAATAATAGAAATTCTTTAAATGAATTTTGTAGATTTGGAACAGACAGACCTCATCCAGTGTAAGAGTTATCCCAATCATTCATGTATGATCTCATCACTTTTCTAAAGTTATTTATATTCAACTAGTTTTTCATTACTTGTGACTGTCCATATATTTCAATTTTTTTGCCTCTACAATCTAAAGTTGTTTGACTATTTCACAATTAGAAAATAATGATATTGAAAGCACTAGAATCTCTTTTGAAATTTAAAAAGGTATTTTAGATTATTTTCTTTAGCATCTATATTAGTTTTGGACACCAAAGTTTCTAGTAGAACTTAATAAAGACATTTTTCAACAGCAAGTAATAGTCTTAAAGTCAACTTTTTAGTCCCTTTAGATGATATTTTAATTGTGTTATGAAAAAGGTCTAATTATCTCATTTATTTTAATATCAAATAGGAAAATGAATAATCTAGAGTGTTGTTGGATGTATGAAAGGTTGGATGGTAAAGGATGTATTAATCCAAGGGGAATAGTTGTGATCCATTTGATCACAGAAGATGGACAATACACCAACAAATCTGCATGACACCTCACAAGAAGATCAAAAAACAAAGATTCATTTTTGAGCAATATGTGGCACAAAGCTATTCGATATAAATTATATTTTCTATCTTGGAGACTTTGCCTTAGCAAACTTAATTCCTTTTAACGATACTAACTCTAGATTTGGTAGACGTACAACCTAATGGAAATTGTTTAGGCTATAGGATTCAACACACCTTCACTGGAGAGAAGCAGCTAAACACATAATTGGAGGACCTCTAGGCATCAACCATAATCGGACAGATATTCAACTAGAGATGGGGAACTACAAGATCAATATTGATGGAAGCTATATGCAGAATGATAGTGCTATGATTGATGGCATCTTGAGAGATAGCAATGGAGATTTGATCTTTGCCTTCTCATGGAGTATTTAGAGCACAAGCTCCATTTACACAGAACCACATCAAAACCAAACCAAATAGTAAAACCAAAACTAAATCAAATAGTATCGATTTTCAAAATTTAAAACCGAATCTAACCAAACCACATCAACTATCGGGTTTTTAATCAGTTTGATTCGCATTGCTGTTCGGTTTGGTTTTTTAACCATAACCATGAACAACCCTATCTATGGATTCAAAATTTGGCTTGATTGCTTGCAATGATAATGTTCTTAACATCTTCAACTTGGAAATAGATTCTCTAGTAATTGTGAACATGTTGAATAACAAGGAAACTCGCAACAAGAAGTTGAAAAATATTATTACTGAGATAACTCAAAGGAACACGAATGTCAATGTTGACCCGTCCTACTTTGTATCCTTTTTTGGGAATTAATGGACATGGTTGGGGTCAAGCCTAACCCCACGCCCCCTCTACACCAGTGCCTCACAACCCTTGGTGATGGCTTTAAAAAATGATTTTAAAAGGTAATAAACACAATTGGGTTAGAGGGAGTACAACTAAAAGGATGTACTCTACCAGTCATTTTCTCTTAAGTTAAAAGCATTTGTTACGTCAATATACATCTAAATAAACCCCAAAAATTCAAATTTCTAAATCAATAATTAGATGTATGTTAACAATTGCTTTTGACTTAAGATAATAAGATTGGTAGAGTACATCATTTTAGATGTACTCCCTCTGACCTATTTGTGTCAATTACCTTTTAAAGAATCATTTTTTTAAATCCATCACCAAGGGTTGTGAGTCACTGATGTAAAGGGGGGTGGGGTTAGGCTTGACCCCAACCATGTCCATTAATTACCAAAAAAAAAGATAAAAAGTTGGACGGGGTCATGGACCAACACCTTCTAAGTGAGGTTAAATGTTTACTTCAACTAGAAAAATGTCAACTACCCACCATTAGGAGAAGATACGAGAAGAGCAATTGTACTTAGCTAAATTTTTTCAATAATTGTCTTGTAGAAATGGATGTATAGGCTGATCATTTTCTCTCCTGCAGTGGAGGTTGTTTTGGTGTAGATGATGATAGTTGAAAGGTTTGGTTATGACCCTGTCCAACTTTGTATCCTTTTAGGGAATTAATGAACATGGTTGAGGTCAAGCCTAACCCCGCCCCTCTACACCAGTGACTCACAATCCTTGGTGATGGCTTTAAAAAATGATTTTTTAAAAGGTAATCGCCACAAATGGGTCAGATGGAGTACATCTAAATAAACTCTATCAGTATTTTTCTCTTAAGTTAAAAACAATTGTTACGTCAATATAAATCTAAATAAACACCAAAAAATCAAATTTCTAGGTCAATATTTAGATGTATATTAACATAACAATTGCTTTTGACTTAGATAAAAAGATTGGTAGAGTACATCCTTTTAAATGTACCCCCTCTGACCTATTTCTGTCAATTATCTTTTAAAGAATTTTTAAAGCCATCACCAAGGGTTGTATTCACTAGTGTAGAGGGGGGGGGGGGGGGGGTGGGGGTCC
>NW_006239106.1:1245238-1251599 GCF_000226075.1 Solanum tuberosum
CCCAACCATGTCCATTAATTCCCAAAAAAAGATACAAAGTCTGAAGGGGTCATGAACCAACACCTTCTAAGTGAGGTTAAAGGTTTACTTCAACTAGACAAATGTCAACTCTCCACCATGAGGAGAAGTTATGAGAAGAGCAATTTTAGTTAGCTAAATATTTTCATTGATGTAGATGATGATAGTTGGAATGGTTTGGTTCATGACCCCGTCCAACTTAAAATCTTTTTTGGGAATTAATGGACATGGTTGGGTCAACCCTATCCCCCCCGCCCCTCTCTACACTGGTGATTCAAAATCCTTGGTGATAGATTTTAAAAAATAATTCTTTAAAAAAAAAATATATATAAATATATATATACTTGTTTTGATTTGATACAAAAAATTGTACTATGTATTAAAGAGAACTATGTATATAATATAAATATATTACTTAATGTATAAACATAAGTTTTATATGCAATATAGATGTATTATAAGTGCCTTAAAATGTATTAGGTTTGTTTTGGTAAAAAATCTATATTATGTATTAAAAGTGAATTATATAAATGTATTAAAATCATATAGCTATAAATGATAAATATTTTTTTAAATACGATATCTTTATGTGAGTTTCTCTATTCAAGGCTTCCCTTGCCAAGCCCAAACAAAATAACAATAAGAACAACATACATAATGAAATTTGGGGAAGATAATGTGTATGCAGCTTTATTCTACTCTATAGGTTAGAGAGACTGTTTTCGATAGACCATTATCTCAAGTAAGCATATCAAACAAGTAGGAAAAGAAAATATAATAAAGAATATCAATAGCAACAATAAATATACCATAAATTTTATATAATAAAAAAAAAACCCAAGTGTGAACATGCCTATTTTTTTGGAGTCATATTTGCAATGCGTAAAAATTATAAGTTTATCTATTTCAAAATAATTTTAAATATGCGATGTCTGAAATTTCTTTAGACATAAATGGAATTTCACTAACTGTGTTATTGTTATGGTAATAAATTATTATGTTTTCCCAATAGTACAATCACCCCACAGTGCATGTATCATGACTAAACAACTTACATCGTCAGGGAAACAATAAAATAATTCTTACAAAAAAATAATAAATTAAATTAATTAAATATAAATTGATTAGGTAGACAAAATCTCATCCAAAGCGATTGCTAAACCTCTACCACAAATAAAATCATATAGTTTATGGATAAAAAATTTCAACTATATATTCATAAAGCTTAATATTAGGCATTGGCAAACAAAATTAAAAATATGGAGAGATTTATTGCCATTGTAGATATGTCTAGCAGGTTCCAAGGTCAATCCCTCACTTCATGTGCAAAACATGTTAATGGTAAAAATTCATATTTCCTCCCTTTCAATTTATCTGACAGTGCTCGAATTTCAAACTTTTGACCTTAATTTTTCAAACAATTTTTTAAATATTTTGGATTGTATGACTTGTATAATACTTTTCACATAATTTCTATATTAAAATTCATGATTAAAATTAAGAAGTTTGACTTTCGAAATTAAGTGTAAATTGGGACAGAGGAATAAGTAGAACTTAAATCCTTTAATAGCTCTGAATTTTAATGTATTAATTCAACTTAACATTTCAGGTAATGTTGCAGAGCAAAGTGTGGGTGTAAGTTTCCTCCTCCTTCAATTTATCTAATTATTAATTAGAAAAGGAAATGATGGACTATAGAGCATCTTTGACTTTTCTTTAAGACTACAATACAACGTGGCAATAATTGCACATTGGCCTACTCAAAGACTTCACAAGTCAAGACTGCACTTTTCCTCTCCCGTCTAAGTGTTACTCTTTTGATTTCAACTTATATTTTGTTGCTTTTTTGAAAATTAGATTCATTATTATTTTGCTATTTTGACTCCGAACTCCAACAATAACTGCACATTGGCCTACTCCAAGACTCAGTATTATTGGGCTTTTATAGTCCAGTTTCGCTGCAATTTCTTTGATGGTTGACAGACTATTCCGCTTCAAAATGTTTGTTTGTCGCACTTGTAATTCTAACAATCAATTGAACATGTTTCTCTCTCAGTTATTCATTCTCTTATTGTGTATTCAAACAATCATCATATCTACTGCAACTAACATTCATGAAAACGTTGCCATATCATGTGGTGCCTCTGGCAATTACCCTGCACCAGATGGACGATTATGGATTGGAGATTCAACTTTCACTTCCTCATTTCTACACTTAACTGGAAAATCTATTAATTCAAGAGTACCTCACCAAGCTGCCTTGTCCGATCCAGTTCCTTATAAGTCTGCTCGATCGTCTCGCCATCAGTTTACCTACAAATTTTCAGTGAAACCGGGACACAAGTTCATACGCCTGCACTTCAAACCAGCTTTATACAATGGTTTCTACAAGTCCAAAGCCATTTTTACTGTCAAAACTGATCAGCATACCCTGCTCAGTGACTTCATACCTACCCTTGCTGCAGGTATGAACTATTTCAAAAAGGAATTTTGCATCAATGTACAAGAAAGTGAAACATTAAGCATAACATTCATACCATCTCGAAAATCAAGCTTTTCAGAAGACACTTATGCTTTTGTTAATGCAATCGAGATTGTTTCCATACCCTCTGGTCTGTATTTCACACCTGATGGCGATCAGGGAGTCCCTATTGTTGGACGAAATTACAGATTCTACATTGACAACAGCACAGCACTGGAGACAATTCAGCGAATAAATGTTGGCGGAAACTCTATTTCATCCTTGGAAGATGCAACCATGTTCCGGGACTGGGAAGATGACACTAATTACCTGATTCAAGTAGGAGCCTTTTCGATCAACAGAGCCGTTGATATCAGATATGCATCCTCAGCAACTCACGTTGCACCAAAAGAAGTTTACCTGACGGCCAGGTCAGTGGGTGCGCACTGCCATTCGAATTTCTGTAATCTCACATGGAACATTCCACTTGATTTGGGATTCAGATACCTTGTTAGGCTTCACTTTTGTGAAATTGAACCTATGATCACATATGAAGGCCAAAGGAATTTCACTATTGTTATAAACAATCAGAATGCTGAAGATGATGCTAATGTGATCAAATGGAGTGGGGGGAATGGAATTTCTGTATACAGGGACTATGTTGCCATTATGGAGGGTGATAGAAGGGAAGGGAAGCGTAACCTTACTATAGTTTTGCAGCCAAAGTTTCCTTCAATCAGTAAACATGCTAATGCCATCTTAAATGGGATAGAAGTCTTCAAGATAAGCAATCCTGACAACAATCTTGGTAGTGTGAGCCCTGTGCATCCTGTTATAAGTTCAACACCAGAAAAATCAGAGGAATCTGTGCTGTTCTATACAAAGAATCAAATTGCAACTGTACTGACATTTATGGTCACTTTGGTCAATGTTGCTGTTTATTACATTAGGTGTATTTCAGAGATGAACTCTGGAAAGACGAACAATAGAATATCTTCAGGAGAGCATCAGTGTCGTCAATTCTCATTGGATGAGATGGAAAGATCAACGAACAATTTTGATCCTCAGCTTGTCATTGGTAGCGGTGGATATGGCCCAGTATATAAAGGGGATATTGATGGTGGAAAAACCACTGTAGCAGTTAAGCGATTGAAACGAGGATCTAGCCCAGGGGGAGAAAGAGTTTTGGATGGAAATCAATATGTTATCTACGCACCGCCATGAGAACCTTCTCTCCCTAATTGGTTACTGCACTGAAGGTCATGAGATGTTATTAGTTTATGATTATATGCCTTCGGGGATCACTTGCTGACAACCTGTACAAAATGGACAGAAGTAGCTCATCTCTCTCTTGGGAACGGAGACTCAAGATTGCTATAGGTGCTGCACGTGGACTGGATTTTCCTTCATACATCTCAAAATAGGGTGATACATCGTGATATCAAAAGCTCAAACATTCTGCTGGATGAAAACTGGGAAAGTAAGATTTCAGATTTTGGGTTGTCCAAAATGGGGCCTGGTAATGAATCAGCTACTCATGTTAGTACACAAGTCAAAGGCACATTTGGGTACCTCGATCCTGAGTACTTCCAGACTAATAGATTGACATGGAAAGCTGATGTGTATGCTTTTGGAGTAGTACTATTTGAATTGCTCTCAGGAAGACCTGCAGTCGATATGGGCCTGCCTGAGGAGCAGTATGGACTTGTAGCATGGGCCAAGCAATGCATCTGGGAAGGAGAAGTTAATAAGCTTATTGACCTGAATCTGGCAGGGCCTATCTCATCAACTTGTTTGAAGGTGTTCGTAGGAATTGCAGAAAAATGCTTGGATGATAATCCACGTGAACGGCCTCCAATGTCTAAAGTGGTGAAAAGTCTGGAATTAGCATTAGTATTTCAGCAGAGTGCAGGTGAAGGCATCATTTCATTTGATGACACATCAACATCTCAGTCAAGGGCTGAAGCAGAAAGGGCATCCATCAAAGAGGGTTGTAATGGCATTGATATAGCAAAAAGGAGTGTCATTTCACGGAGATGGTGGGATTTTTTTGGTCTTTTTCCAAAAACACCACCAAAGCCAATAGCTCTACCAACACCGCCACAAGTACTTTACCGCTTTCCCCTCAATGAGATGCTAAAGGCTACAAAAGATTTCAATGAGAGGCTGAAAATAGGTTTTCTAGGATCTGACAATGCATACGTTGGCTTCATAAATGGTCGACGTGTTGCCATCAGACGCTCACACACTGCAGAGTCAAGACTTCACATGGTTAGTGAGTTGCAAGCTAAAAGAGAAATGAGTCCCTTGCCTAGCCACATCAACATGGTGTCACTGATTGGGTTTTGCAGAAATGTTACAGAGATGATCCTTGTGTATGATTTTGCAGCTGGAGGGACCCTATATGATTATCTCCGTGACCCTGATAGGAATCCTCTCTCATGGAGGAAGAGGCTTGAGATCTGCATTGGTGCTGCAGAGGGTTTGAACTATCTTCGGTCCATACTGAAGATAACAGTTCTCCATTGCATTTTCAACTCCTCCTATATTTTTTTGGATGAGAATTTGGTAGCCAAAGTTTCAGAAGTTAGCTGGTCAAAAACAAAAGGGATCAATACAGCGGGGGTAATTCATGAAGGGGGATATTTGGATTCAGACTACTTACGAGATAAAAGATTGACAGAAAAATCATACGCATACTCATTTGGCTTGGTGTTATTTGAGATGCTATGTGCCAATGAAGCATTGGAACATTGGCTGAATCAGGGACAGGTCAGTCTAGCCCAATGGATTAAAACATGTTTTATGACTGTGACGTCCCATTCGATTCACCCATGCTTGGTTGGAAGAATATCACCTGACTGCTTTGAGCTGTTTGTAGATACTGCAATTAACTGCCTGCACGATGAGGGTAACAAACGTCCATCAATGAATGATATAATCACAAGTCTCAAGGAAGCACTCAAGCTGCAAGAGGCAGCTAATATTACATAGGAACTGTTGTTTTAGTACTAATAATGTCTTTCAGATTTTGTGCTGTACCAATTGAAAATAATGCATGTTTTTCTCATTTCACTCTTAAGGTCAGGGGTGTTGTTGTGCGGGTGGGGGATGTTGATATCAGAAAAAGCATATATAAAGACTGAGAAGGTGCATAACAACAAGTGCATCCAACTAGCTAAAGCAATAGTTTAGGTAGAACTAATTAGTTATTGTTATGATGATTTACAGCTAATTACGCGGTCGTTTCATTCACGTGAGATAGATTCTTCCCAGAAAAGCAGGATTATACCTCATTTTTCTCCCTCGACGTCTGTTTATGTAATGACCCTAAAGGTCATTTTTGGAAATTTTCATAAAATGACTGTTTTACCCCTCCCGATAGTTGCCCCGAGTCCTAATTAATGTACTTTCGAAGTTGGTTTGAAGGAAAATTGATGAAAAGTTGAGTTTTTGGAAAGTTGAGTTTTTAAGAGTTAAAGTTTGGTTAAAAGTGCTATTTCGAGTCATTTGGAGTTTCGAGACTCGAATCGGATTTTCGTCGATTCTAGCAGTTTTAGAATGTCGAAACGGGTCTATGAGAATTTACGGAGTCGAATTTGGAGTTAAAACGAAGATTTGAGGTCCTAAGTTGCTAAAATTGTGAAATTTTGATCAAGAGTTGACTTTGGTCAACAAACGAGGTTCCGGTGCTCGAAATGGAATTCCGAGGGCACCGTTGGATTCAGGGGGTGATTCTAAGTCTAGAATGAGTCTTGGTTGAATTTTTAGAGGCCCCAAGTGCGTTTCGAGTTTTTGAGCCTAAAGTTAGTTTCTTGACGCCTTATAGGATACCGGGTCAAGGAGACCTCGAATTCAAATTCCGACAATTTCATTGAGTCC
>NW_006239107.1:0-115 GCF_000226075.1 Solanum tuberosum
TAAAAATAAATAACATATATATATATATATATATATAAATAAAGGATTAATTAATTAAGGCCGTTAGATTAGATTGTAAGGCTGAGATCGAATCTAAAGAAGCACAATCCATGTG
>NW_006239107.1:418-4259 GCF_000226075.1 Solanum tuberosum
TATAAAATAGATTCAATTCTTAAGAAGAACAACATTTATAAAAAAATAAATGAGAAAGTAAGTAGTAATATAATATATTTAATTTTTATAAGAAATAACATTTAAGAAATAAATTGATCAAGTCAAATAAGTAATTAAAATTTTTGTATTCCTGCGAAAAAAATTTCATAACATATGTATTTTATTATTATTATCATTATTAATTTAGTTAAATGTGGAGAGCCAAAATTGGGTGTCAACAATGCCTAATTTTGACCCTCCACGATATAAATTAATTTTCAAGCTTCTTTAGTTTCAAACGATTTGAAATAATTAATTTTATAAAAAATTCAAAATATTTTTTTCAAGTTTCAAAGTGATTTAGTCATTTTTATAAGTTTCACATAATAAATATATTTTATATAATTGTTTATATAATTAATAGATGTTTTGAATATTCAAAAATCATCTCGAAAAGATTTTATTTAAGTTAAATATTTCATTAATTTAGTTTAGTTCACATTATGGTTATAATTTTAAATTAATTATTTTAAATTTAAGTTAATTATTCCATTTCGTTAAGATTAAGAAGCTTGTTAGTTAATTATATTAATTCGTCCTATTTAAATTGTAGCCGAATTTACTAAATTTAATCAATTTAGCTACAACTTTAATTTCGAATGGCTAAATTGTTAACTCATTTGTCCATTTCTTGAGCGTAAGTGCTAATATAACTAACTTTTTTTACTTCACCCTAACCCCAATTTAAGATCGAGATTGGGCCATTTTCAATCAACCCACCAAACACACCAAAACTTGTAATTATTTTAGATTTTATGGCCCTTTTATGTAGTTTTCCCAATCCTAAAAGACCCCACTTAGTAGCCCACCAAACACACCAAAACCGACCCGCCCCGTTCGACCCATCCTTTTTTCTCTTCAATATTCTAACGTGCTCAAGACCCAGCAGCATACAACATCAGCTTCAACTGTCACAAAGAACCAGTTGTCCCTCGTCCATGGAAGAATTGGAATTCAAAAATTCCATAATTCTTATCCAATTTCCCCCCAAAAATTCGAACCCAAAAACCCCCTCTATAAAACCCCTTTCTTCTTCCAAAAGTTTTCTTTACAATCTTTTTTCACCACAAAAGATTCATGAAATAACATCAGAAAATCAAAATGCTCTACATTTCGACAACAACGAAAGTTTGAGTTGAAGTTTCTTTGGATTTTATCTTCGTTGACTTCGAATGTTCTCGTTGGAAGAACTCACTGGTGGTGGAATAGTCTCCAGCAGCTCTAGTTCAAGTTTCCTGTCCAAAAAGAGGTAAATTCTTTTCTTAATTTTGTTCTATTTAATTCCTAGTTATTCTATGTCTCTTGTTTTTAAGTGTTCTTGGCTCTGTTTTAGTCCTTACTTTTAAGTCAGCTTCTTGAATGTCTCTGCTATTTTATATTATGTTTCTTGTAGATTTCGTAAGTATCTGTTGATTACGCTTTGTTGTAATTTGCTTTCTTGTTTGAGTTTGGTTGCTGTTTCATGGCGAGTATAAGGATTCATGTGGTTTAGCCTAGGTCTATGTATCATTATTTTAGATTTGTGTTATGTTAAGAACTTTCCTCAATCATGTTTTGAGATTTATGTTTGTTTGAATTCATAGTCGTTGTTCACTTTTCTGCTCTAGTTCAACATTTTCTTGTTGCTCGTTTAAACTAAAACTTGTTTCTGTTCTGATCTAAGGTCAATTAATTTCAAGACTCGTGTTTGTTTAAATCTCCCTTTTTGTAGTCGTCTAAGCTTTGTTTCTTTACTACTCGTTATAGCTTAGTATCTCATGATTGGTCTTCAACAAGATTTTCTCGTTCATATGCACTCTTTACGTGGTTAAGGAAATAATCAATGGTTCCGTTTTCTTTATAATGTATGATTATTAGTTGATTCGAGGTTCTATAGTTTACAATTTGACAATATCATGATCTGCCACATTTAGTATCACGTGGCAACATACATGAACTTCTTGTTGAATTATTTCGAAGATTATAGATTACATTTGATGGATTGAGATGTATGTTTCCAATAGCAGTACCCTAGATACATCTTTTTCTCCCTTAAGATTGTTTATCATTTCTCTCTTGGGGAAATCCTAATTTTAAGTTCAATTTTAGTTGTTTGGCTGAGTTGATAATGTTGCCATGAATATTTCAATGAGTGATTGTTGTTTGATGTAACTCTGGTTTGTAGCATTTCGCTGCTACTAATTTGCACCATGAGGTACTGTAAATAGGAAAATTTGGTCGTGATTCATTAGCTTATCCATTATGCATTTTTAATTCTTCCCACAAATGTTCAAATGCTTATCCTATTTAAAATTGATTCATATCCATTAGTTCATGGCGATGTTTCCAGTGAAGTTCTTGAGTATGCATTTTAGTTGTTTGTTCTAGTCGTTGTTCGATTAATTAATACCTTCGTATGTGCAAAAGTTCGATGAATCCACGTTTTTTTATTGGTAAAATTGCTTAATGATAATCTTGGATTATTCTCGTTATTTCTTTCCTCTTTACTTTTTTTACATGTGAATTCGTATGGAGTCCAAGTTGGACCCAAATCCATTCTCCTTGCATTTCTGATGGGTTACGAAAGCCCAAACTCTTTTATCGAAGTCAGCCTTAAATGTTGTTCGAGAATGGGAAGTTGATGTACAAGAAAAGGAAACTAAACTACAAGGAAAGCAAAACGAGTTGAAATGCAGGGTTGTATACACATAGATACAGTGATATACAATAACTATATACAATGAATATATACAACGAAAATGGGCCAAAGCCCAAAGACAAAACAGCAGCAGAAAGGCCTAAATCTCAGCCCAGGTGGACAGAAACTGAGATTGGGCCTATCAGATTTATTTCTGATCAAAATTAGGAATCTTTTCTCCTTATTGTTTGATTAAATGATTGTAATTTATTTTGACTCTAATGTTAATTAATTTAATTAATCCCCTAAAAGACTAACCATTTTTGTTATATTTTAAATGATTTTACCATCTCTTCACCTGATCATTTTTGTAATAAAGTTTACTTTCTTTATAAATTATTTTAGGTGCTTTAAGTTAATTTATTTTCAAGGGATTTATATTTGTCTTTATTTATTTTAAGTATTTTTTCAAAAACTTAGTAAAATAAAGATATTTTTCAAGCTTAAGAGGTAGGGTTTGCCCTACCTCTATTGTAACACCCCGTATTTGAAACCGACCAAAAATGCAGATTTTGAGAAGTTTCAGGTGCAACCCACGGACCGTAGGTCAGACCACAGCCCGTGCTGGTGGTCCGTGGTTCAACACTGAAACCCCTCCCATACCCAGCTCAGAAAATTGGCTAAGTCCCGACTCACGGACAGACCCACGGTCCGTAGATCAGACCACGGTCCGTGGTCTGTGTCCGTGGATCGAGACTTCCCTTACCCAGCCTCTGACACAAACTACGGTCAACCAGCACGGACCGTCATTCGATCCACGGTCCGTAGGTCTGACCGTAGATGAGGGTCAGCAGTCAGTTAGCTGAAAATTATTGATGGGTCAACTTCAGATGGTCATAAATTTTAGCACAAAAGTAATAGTGTGTCCCATGACCTATGGTATGATAGATAATTGAATTATCTTTCCAACGCCACCGAGTTTGCTTAATTCCGACCTCTGAGTAAAAAGTTATGCTCGTTTTAGTGAAGCCCTATCGGGTAGACTCGACCTACGGACCCAATCGACGGACCGTCGATTGATTGACGGACCGTAGGTCTAGTCCGTCGATCACTCCAACAGCAGTTAATTCAGGGGTCTTTTGGTCTTTACCTATTTCGTTTAAC
>NW_006239107.1:4401-5607 GCF_000226075.1 Solanum tuberosum
AGGGATTTGGTTCCTTTCACCCATTAGATCCCTAGAATGCAGTCAGATTCTTGATTCCATGATTATGAACAGACCTAGGGTTTCTAGAATTTCAACAGATCATCATGAATTAGTTATTTAAATGCTCCAAATCAGATTATCATGTTATTGCTCAGCTTATTATTACATCGTTTCTCGCATGAATTTCAGAACCCTAGCTATGTATTTCTTTAGTTCTTGAATTACACATGCTAGGTCAGATATCTTAGTTATTCAGTTATACATGCCTCAGTTATTAATACATCATTATCAAATTAATTGTTGCATTCTCAGTTTGCATGTTCAGTTCGAGCTATCCAGTATTTATAAAAATTCAGTCATAACCAGTTAAATACTTAATTCATTGGGAGTAGCATAATACCGAGTTGGACTAGGGTTCAGCGTACCCATATAGTCCCAGAACTACGAGCCACGTATGTGTAAGTCCACTCTATGGGCAACATCAGAGGATGCTTGACCTAAGAATGCCTGACCTGAGAACGCCTGACCTAGGAATGCCTAACCTGAGAACACCTGACCTGAGAGCGCCTGACCCGAGAACGCCTGACCTAAGAACGCCTGACCTGAGGACGCCTGACCTGGAATGCCTAACCTACGGATGCCTGACCCAAGAATGCCTGACTTGAGGACGCCTGACCTGGGAACGCCTGACCTGGGAACGCCTGACCTGGGAATGCCTGACCTGAGAATGCCAGAACTGAGAACGCCTGACCTGAGGACACCTGACCTGAGGACACCTGACCTGAGAACGCCTGACCTGAGCATGCCTAACCTGAGAATCCCTAACCTGAGAACGCCTGACCTGAGGATGCCTGACCTGAGGACCCATGACCTGGGAATGCCTGACCCGAGAACGCCTGACCTGAGGACGCCTGACCTGGAATGCCTAACCTACGGATGCCTGACCCAAGAATGCCTGACTTGAGGACGCCTGACCTGGGAACGCCTGAAGCCTGACCTGAGAACGCTTGACCTGAGAATGCCTGACCCGAGGATGCCTGACCTGAGGATGCCTGACCTCAGAACACCTGACCTAAGAATGCCTGACCTGAGGACGCCTGACCTCAGAACGCCTGACCTGAGAATGCTTGACCCGAGGATGCCTGACATGAGGATGCATGACCTGAGGATGCCTGACCTGAGAACGCCTGACCCGAGAATGCCTGA
>NW_006239107.1:5798-6820 GCF_000226075.1 Solanum tuberosum
TGGAATGCCTGACCTGAGAATACCGGACCTGAGAATGCCTGACCCGAGGATGCCTGACTTGGGAATGCCTGACTTGAGAACGCCTGACCCAAGAATGCCTGGCCTGAGGACGCCTGACCTGGGAATGTCTGACCTGAAAATGCCTGACCCGAAGATGCCTAACCCGAGGATGCCTGACCCGAGGACGCCTGACCTGGGAATGTCTGACCTGAAAATGCCTGACCTGAGAATGCCTGACCCGAGGATGCCTGACCTGGAAATGTCTGACCTGAGAACGCCTGACCTGAGAATGCCTGACCCGAGGATGCCTGACCTGAGGATGCCTGACCTGAGAACGCCCTGAGAATGCCTGACCCGAGGATGCCTGACCTGGAAATGTCTGACCTGAGAACGCCTGACCTGAGAATGCCTGACCCGAGGATGCCTGACCTGGAAATGTCTGACCTGAGAACGCCTGACCTGAGAATGCCTGACCCGAGGATGCCTGACCTGGAAATGTCTGACCTGAGAACGCCTGACCTGAGAATGCCTGACCTGAGCATGCCTAACCTGAGAATCCCTGACGTGAGAACGCCTGACCTGTGAATGCCTGATCTCGGAATGCCTGACCTAAGAATGCCTGACCTGAGAATGCCTGACTCGAGGATGCCTGACCTGAGAACGCTTAACCCAAGAATGCCTGACCTGACGACGCCTGACCTGGGAATTCCTGACCTCAGGACGCCTGACCTGGGAATGCCTGACCTGAAAATGCCTGACCTGAGAATGTCTGACCCGAGGATGCCTGACCTTAGGACTCCTGACCTGGGAATGCCTGACCTGAGAATGCCTGACCTGAGAATGCCTGACCCGAGAATGCCTGACCTGAGAACGCCTGACCCAAGAACGCTTGACCTGGGAATGCATGACCTGAGAATGCCTAACCTAAGCACCTGGGAATGCCTGACCTAAGAATGCCTGACTTGAGAATGTCTAACCAGAGGATGCCTGACCTGAGGATGCCTGACCTGAGAACGCCTGAC
>NW_006239107.1:6901-7781 GCF_000226075.1 Solanum tuberosum
GGAATGCCTGACCTGAGAACGCCTGACCCAAGAACGCTTGACCTGGGAATGCATGACCTGAGAATGCCTAACCTAAGAATACCTGACCCGAGGATGCCTGACCCGAGAACGCCTGATCTGAGAACGCCTGACCCAAGAATGCCTGACCTGAGGACGCGTGACCTGGGAATGCCTGACCTGAGGACGCGTGACCTGGGAATGCCCGACCTGAGAACGCCTGACCTGAGTATGCCTGACCCGAGGATGCCTGACCTGGGAATGACCTGGGAATGCCTGACCTGAAAACGCCTGACCTGAGAATGCCTGACCCGAAGATGTCTGACCTTGGAATGCCTGACCTGAGAACGCCTGACCTGGGAATTCCTGACCTGGGAATGCCTGACCTAAGAATGCCTGACCTGAGAATGCCTGACTCGAGGATGCCTAACCTGAGAATGCTTAACCCAAGAATGCCTGACCTGACGACGCCTGACCTGGGAATTCCTGACCTCAGGACGCCTGACCTGGGAATGCCTGACCTGAAAACGCCTGACCTGAGAATGCCTGACCCGAGGATGCCTGACCTGGGAATGCCTGACCTAAGAACGCCTGACCCAGGAATGCCTGACCTTGGGACTCCTGACCTGGGAATGCCTGACCTGAGAATGCCTGACCTGAGAATGCCTGACCCGAGGATGCCTGACATACCTGACCCGAGGATGTCTGACCTTGGAATGCCTGACCTGAGAACGCCTGACCTGGGAATTCCTCACCTGGGAATGCCTGACCTAAGAATGCCTGACCTGAGAATGTCTGACCAGAGGATGCCTGACCTGAGGATGCCTGACCTGAGAACGCCTTACCCAAGAATGCCTGACCTGACGACGCCTGACCTGGGAAT
>NW_006239107.1:7814-7951 GCF_000226075.1 Solanum tuberosum
ACCTGACCCGAGGATGTCTGACCTTGGAATGCCTGACCTGAGAACGCCTGACCCAAGAACGCCTGACTTGGGAATGCCTGACCTGAGAATGTCTAACCTGAGAATACCTGACCCGAGGATGCCTGACCCGAGAACGC
>NW_006239107.1:8034-13571 GCF_000226075.1 Solanum tuberosum
AAGAATGCCTGACCTGAGGACGCCTGACCTGGGAATGCTTGACCTGACAATGTCTGACCTGAGAATGCCTGACCCGAGGATGCCTGACCTGGGAATGCCTGACCTGAGAATGCCTGACCCAAGGATGTCTGACCTGATAATGCCTAACCTGAGAACACCTGACCTGAGAATGCCTGACCCGAGGTTGCCTGACCCAAGAATGCCTGACCTAAGGACGCCTGACCTGGGAATGCCTGACCTGAGAATGCCTGACCTGAGAACGCCTGACCCAAGAATGCCTGACCTGAGGACGCCTGACCTGGGAATGCCTGACCTAAGAACGCCTGACCCAGGAATGCCTGACCTGAGGACGCCTGACCTGGGAATGCTTGACCTGACAATGTCTGACCTGAGAATGCCTGACCCGAGGATGCCTGACCTGGGAATGCCTGACCTAAGAACGCCTGACCCAGGAATGCCTGACCTGAGGACGCCTGACCTGGGAATGCTTGACCTGACAATGTCTGACCTGAGAATGCCTGACCCGAGGATGCCTGACCTGGGAATGCCTGACCTGAGAACGCCTGACCTGAGAATGCCTGACCCGAGGATGTCTGACCTAGGAATGCCTGACCCGAGGATGCCTGCCCCAAAGACCCCTTCTCCTTGAGTTTTCTTGCCCTAAGAACGCCTGCCTAAAGACGCCTACCCCGAGAACGCCTGCCCCAAGGACCCCCCTTCCCGCTCCCCGAGTATGCCTCCCCCTGAAAGTACTTGAAGTGTCCGCTAACACGCGGTTATCCGACTTTTTAAAATATTTGGCTAACTTAGGAAAATAGGCAAGCTTGATTTCTTTAAGAAATAAAACTTTTTACACTTAGGGGTCGTTTGGTAGAGTGTATAAGAATAATGCAAAATATGGCGCATTAGTTATGCAAGCATTATTTCTTATACATTGTTTGGTTTGATATATTAGAAATAACAAATCTTACATAATTTCTATTTAAAAATATATGTTTACAAATATACCCTTCACACTTTATTTATTTGTACACTTCCTTTTCAACAAAGTTCTTTGCTAAACATCAAAAAAAAAAATCTTTGCTAAAACATCATTAACTCTTCTTTTTTTTTTTTTGCAAAAATAATATTAAATAGTTGTACTATTGCGTCAAATTTTTTTTGTAGAAAGTTGGCACATAACTTTTTTAATCAAATTTATCGTCACAATAGTAAAAAAATTGATTAAATTATATTGAAATTGGATTATTATTATTTTTTTATAAAAAATATACTTAAGAGGTCATAAAGCCTATTAAGACACCAAAAAATTAAAAGACACCGAAAAGCAAATCAAAATAAAATAAAAAACTTATAGACAACAAAGAAAAATGAAAAGGCTTTAAGGGTAGTTTGTAATTATTAATCCAATGCAAGTGTTAAAATGCTATGTATTACTAATACCTAGAATTCCTTGGTATTAGTAATACACAACTTAATACACAATAGAGTGTTTAGTTATACATGGCATGAAAAAGTGTACCAAACAACGTACTACTAATACACACACCTAATGCATGCATTATATTTTCTAATACACTCTACCAAACGACCCCTTAGAATTTACTTGAAGCAAAATGAAACAAATGTTTTTTTTTGTCTTAAATATGACTAAGTAGAGACAACTTCTAAATATTTAGAAATCAATTGAAAAAGACAAGTATATACTTATTTAGATACACTTTAGTTTGCAATATTATGAATCTTACCGGCTAATTATTTAGATACACTTTAGTTTGCAATATTACGAATCTTACCAGATTTAAGTACATTCAAATAAGTCGAGATACATGTAGCTCGGAATACATGAAGTCAAAATTAAGTGTAATTTATTCTGAATAAATTGTATCCAAGTGGATTTGTATATATCTGAGATACATAGAGAAATATCACTTGCCTACTTCTCATCTCACTCACCACTCTCTTATGTATATCTTGTATACTAGATATATGTGAATTACACCATATACTTATATCTAGTGTGATTCACATGTAACTGGGATACATGACTATCTCCCTTCCCATCACGTTCGTCCCCTCCTAATCTCATTCATTTCTCTCTATTTAATATATCTAGTAGGAAAAATACATATATATTTAAGTATATCTTCGTTTATATATATATATATATATAAACTCTTAATTAGTCGTAAGATATATAGTTATTTAAAAGTGTAGATAACATTAATATATATAGGTATGAATGCATGTCTAATAAGGTAGTTTTCCTTGGGTGATTTGAAACTAATATTTTTTTATATAGAAAAATCAACCGAAATATCCTGTGTGAGTCGGATTTTAACGACCAATGAACCGGATCGCATTTCGGATCCGAAAGTAGTTTATCATCAGAGTCTCGTCCACACACTTCTTATCAGCCACAACAATGGCTCTCACAGGAAATCGAATTCTCTGCAACAGCGCATCAACAAAAATACCGTTTACCCAATTCCCTCTTCGCCGTCCCTTCTTACTTCCCTCTCAGGGGAGAAGAAGTCAATTCACTGTATTGGCTGCAAAGAAGTTCACTTCAGGGAAGAACAAGAGAAGTTCAATTTCAACTAAAGAGCCAGTAAAAGAAGAAGAAGAAGAAGAATTCCAGACTATCAATATTCGTATTGGTAGTCAAGATAGGGTTTCTGCAACCACAATAACTGGTGATGCTTTTGTGATGCCGAAGCTTCCTGGAGAGGAAACTGACTTTTGGGAAGGACCTCAATGGGATGGATTTGGATTCTTTGTTCAGTATATGTGGGCTTTTGGCGTTCTCTTTTCGGTGCATTCTCAACCCTTTTGCTAATTTATCTAAGTATAGTATTGGTTAAATTGATTTATTTGTGTTGAATACATGTGAATTAGGCGGAGCTAGGTTTTGAAGTTTATGCTTTCTGAACTTTGCATGTTTCATGAATTTCCTAATACCAGTGTCTAAGCAAAAGCTATTGGGTTGGTGCGAACACGTAACTAATACTCTAGTTCTGCCTTGTGTGAAACAGGTGTTTGGTTTGTATTCTTCGTGACGTACCAAAAATTAGAGAAAATATTATAGCTGAGTTTATGTCAATAGGTTATAACAGATCAAATGACTATAAAGAACAACTTTTTCATGTTCAAAATTTCTTTTCCCACATTTAGATATTCAGATGTTCCACAATCTTGTTCACACTCACTACCACAGTGCATAAGATACCAGTCCCCGGACCATGCTAAAGTGGGATGCTTTGTGCACTGGACTGACTTTAACTTTTATGAAAGGTTAGGATTAAAACTAAGTGGTTTCTTTTCTATTGTCATATATGCAAAAAATGATATTTTTGTAAGATTTTTCGATATGGACAATATTATGAGATGAAAGGGAATAATGGAAAGCTGAAAAATTACATTGACCAGGTGAAGTTACCATTGGTTCATTCTTGATTGTGTAGTTAGCTTCTTCTTTAAATTTTTTTAAAAAAGATTGTGTAGTTAGCTTATCCGACTTTATCGGGTTATTTAATGATTGGTGCACTACCCATGACGACTTGCTGTTGGTCATGAAAGTTATAAATAAGTCTCTTGTTTCTTCTTGTTGCTACTTTAGATTAGTTTGGATTACCAGCAACAGTTGTTTCTCTCTGACCAAAGAAGACAACCAAAATGATGAGCCATGTCATTTAATATTTAGAAATTAGGATGGGTTTTGGTGTAATCTCATCTAGAGGAAGCCTATGCCTGTTTTCCATAATGGTTATGTTTGGGTATCACAACCATGGAAATGGGAAAATGGAACAACTTGAGACACCTTTTGCAGTATGTTATGTATTGAGAAGTAATGCAGGGAAAACTTAGTATTTGTTTTCTATTTTTGCATCTTCTTTTTCTCTAAGGTGGTGTTTTTAATATCCTTTATAGGGTTCTTACCCGTTTGATTTTGGCATCTTTATTGGCAGCTAATTGCATGTGGTATTGCTGTGGCCACATATAACGATGGAGCTACAGATTTCAAGGCTACTCCTGTGTATAAGGAAGCAATGGAATCACAAGAACTTCTTGAAGAACCAGAGGCTTCTAACTCGGATGTGTTCGAGTCAAATCCTACTGAAGAGGCACCTAGTTTGGAATAGATAAGTTTGCTAAGTTCACTTTTAATGAAGAATTATGTCTTCATATTGTGATAATTACGGGTAAAACAGAAGTCCAGCTAAGAGTGCCCAACTTAGATTCAAAGTTACTCTTACAAGCTGAAATGTAGACGTTTTTATACTTTGTATCCATGTGGAATTGTAGTGCAAAATATACTGATGAAAGTATGGAAGTTGATTCTTTATTTTCAACTACAAGTCAAAAGAATGCTCACAGAGTGATTCTCATGCAATTTCCGTTTCATCTTATACAATATTGTGATAGTTTTAAGACTTTTGTCGCATGGATGAGTTGGATCATGTATATTACTGCAGTATACCAAATTGTACGAGAAAAGAACCCGAAACACCTTATTTCCAGGTGTTTGTCATGCTGAAGACATATGAACTATCATATATTTCAGCAAAAAATTGTACTCACCATGGTTCTTTAAGAAGTGAATTCGATTACACTTGTTGCTTTTGAGCTAACAATGATTGATGATTTGGGGTGATTGCTTCCCCGGAGCCCTTCTTTGTCTATAGGATATTGATGGAGGAAAGGGATAGACGATTGCACTCGCAGGATATCATGTTTAACACTATGTTCAATTCTTTGGTGTGCTTTTTATTTCTGGTACTTTTCGAGATTATGGTGTCTGAAAACAGAAGATTACTAGCTTTGTAGCATTTTTGTGATGTTAGTACAGCAAAATACATGCATCAATGTGTAGATGCAGTCTTCCTTCAGTTAGGTAGAACTTGAGATTACATACCTGAACAAGTAGAATTGCCAACCTGCATGATATATGATAGTCCTTTGCGTCGATAAATCACTCAATCTGTTTCACCAACTCGATATACATTTACACTTTAACTATTAGTAACCGGGATAAATTTATCAATAGACAATAATCACGCAAGATAAAAGGAAATATGACGATAGTCCTTTGCGTCAATAAATCACTCAACTTCACGCAAGTATCAGAAAAAAGTCACTATGAGAAAACAAAATACATTTTACTTGGGTAAAGTTGAAAGCTTCTTGGCCACAAAAATAAAAATGTTTGGTGACCTTCGTGATACTTGACAAACTTCACCGGTGAAAAATAATTTAGTGGCTTCCCAGATTAAAGCAAACAGACTCTTTGGTAGGAAAAAAACAATTTATTGATTTTGGTGCAATAAATAGAAGTTGAGTGACCTTCGTGAAATTAATATTTTAAAGTTTAAATTGCGATTATAATTTATATATATACTTTTACTTTCTTTTATGAAATTAAACTAATTATTCTTTAAGATTAATAAAACTTGTCAAGGAATGCAAGTCAAGTGGGGATATACATTACCTCATTTTCTGCTTACGTTTTTTTTTTTTTTTTTTTTTTTTTTTTTTTT
>NW_006239107.1:13708-19146 GCF_000226075.1 Solanum tuberosum
CGTTTTTTTTTTTTTTTTTTTTTGTCGCTATCTTGGGTTTCTCCATAATTTTAATGTCGTTTTCAAATCAACAATAAAGAAATGTACAATAAAGTGAAGATACGGGAATAAAACGATGGTCTTTGCTCATTTACTAAATCAAATTAATTGATCGTGTAAGTTTGATGCAATTTCCGGCAACTAAAAATAATTGTATTCAATCAACTTACTTCAAGAATGTTCTTTCTTAAAAAAATACTGACGACCATTTTTATTTATAGTTCAATATACTAAAAATATATATTCAATTTTAATTGTTTAATTTAAGAAATTAAAAAATAACTTACCACTTACACCATGTTATTTCCAAAATTCATTTTAAGAAACATTAAATTTAATATATTTAAAGAACGAATGACATAACTCATACAATAAATTTATAAAATAAGAAACAAATTAATGCTTACTAATAAAGTGTTAATTGGGAATGACTTGAAATATATATGATTTGGTTCATTCCGTTGGTAAATATTTATGCACAAGATATATTTATAATAAATTTAATATAATTAATAATTTAATGAGATGAAAATCTATACTCCATTAATGTGAGTTTTTCTCTTTTGTTTTCTTTTTCTTTATTTTGGTCATTAGTAATTTAGTAAAAGAGGTTTTCGGTATTAGGAAGTCATTAAATAATTAATTACTCTAAATAAATACTAAATAAAAATAAAGGGAAAGAAAATATAAATAATTTAAAATCCCAAAAATGCCAATAAAAGGAAAAAAGGAAAGAAGAAGAAGCCAAAAGCACCGGAAATAGCAGATCCTTCTCATCTTCTCCGGCAATAGATCAGTCTTCTGATCAATTTCTGCTGCTCTCATTCCGTCTATTGCTTCTCAGGTACGAATCTCTCTGTCACACACAGAGAGGATACAGTCTAGATGCCTCCGCTTTGATATCTCGGTTTTCTAGAACCTTCTTTCCCTATTATTTTCTGTATCTTAAGGTTCAAGCTTTCACTCAACCTATAAACTAGAAACATAGTCGCTTAAATTATGTTGGATTTTTCTGTACGCTATCGAAGTCAGTTTTCATTTTATCTGAAAAAACTGCTTCAAAAATATGCGCATTAATTACAAGTAACTTTTATGCTTCCGATCACAAATGTAGAGTGGAAAATGCGAAAGATCAGTAATTTGACCGATTTTTTTTTTGTTGTCAGTTTGATTAGTTAATTTCTTCTATGGTTAGTTGTTTCGATCAGATCACTTCATTATTCATGCAAATCTTTCATGTCTTTAATTTATAAGTGAGTAAGATTTGTTATACCGATGGAAATATTGTTTAATATTAAATAGTGCCAGCCATAGTTAATTGATGTGAATGAATATTTTTCCGGACATTTACTAATTGTCATCTATTAAAAATAATAAAAGAATGAAATCCCAGCTATTGATCTTTCGAAATATCTATTGTTCTTGTACAGTTAAATAATTTGAGTTGTCATGAATATATATAGACAGGTATTTTCACATTGCGAGAAACCATGTCGGGTATTGATGAGCCGTTGTATCCTATTGCGGTTTTGATTGATGAGTTGAAGAATGAAGACATTCAGCTAAGATTGAATTCAATCCGGCGATTGTCTACCATCGCCCGTGCTCTTGGTGAGGAGAGAACACGGAAAGAGTTGATTCCATTTCTAAGTGAGAACAACGATGACGATGACGAAGTTCTTCTTGCAATGGCCGAAGAGTTGGGCATGTTTATTCCATATGTTGGAGGAGTTGAACATGCGCATGTATTGCTTCCACCCTTGGAAGGTCTTTGTAGTGTTGAGGAAACTTGTGTTAGAGAAAAGGCAGTTGAGTCATTATGCAGAATTGGGTCCCAAATGAAGGAATCGGATTTGGTGGAGTCATTTATTCCACTTGTGAAGGTTTGTTGATTGTCCTAATATATTTGAAATGCTGCTTCACTCTATTTCTATGTTTGTTATATCGCTCTAGAAACTCTGTAAGATTGGTAACTCCTATATTCTAGTATTGCTGTATAGGTCAGCCTGCTGTAAAATAGGGTTATTCCTTTTTCTCATTTTTGGTTGGTATTGTGAGCTTTTGAGACCTTAAATTAAGGCTGGTGCAACTTCAATATGGTAGGTGCTGATTTCAATTAGTTTAATAAAGAAAACATATCTTACCTTTTCAGTTTTTTTTTTTTTAAGAACAACAGAAAAAAAAAAAAAAAAACACATATTCTCCGGCTAGTCAGAGGATGCCGAGATAAATGCTGAGCTAATGTTGTTCTTGGTATTTCATTCTCTGTCTCACGTTGACTATTGCAAAGATGGTAGAAAGAAATGAAGGTTCACGGTTCATTATATGAGTCAGCAGGAGAGATCTTGTAAATAATCTCTTGAGCTTTTAAAGATGCTCCCTTCAGGATATCCTTCTCTAATGAGGTGCAGAATTTGAGGAAACATATAAACTAGTTACTATATTTGGTATGCACTGTCCCTTAGAATAGTTTGAATTGGTTATGAGCTAAGTTGCTTGGACTCAGGTATGGGTTTCCGTTATGGGAATGGATCCATGTATGGATACGGGTGCGGGGATTCAGCATAAAATAATTCCAATATCTAAAAATAGAGTTATAAAACCTAAATTATGAGATATTATGTGGAGAACATGAGGAGAAATATTGATCAAGAGGAGAATCCCGAAAGGAGATAAAAGGAAAGGGAGTGGCAATAGAAATTTATTTATACAAGGTATTTCATTTTCTTCAATTTCACCTTAGTTTTTTTTTTTTGATGACAAGGGAAACCCGCAGCCGCTACCCTTTGGGTACGCACAGGGTAAAACCCTTGCTCCTATGCAATAGCTCGCAAACCACATAGGAGAGGTAACCCGCACTAGGCAAGCCCGGTGCGACGAGCTCGACCCAAAAGCAAACCCCTTGCTCGAAAGCAAGGGGTTTCGAACTTGAGACCTCCAACATGGAAGTCCTCCCAAGCCCAAACCATTGGGCCACCCCGAAAGGTTTAGTTTTTGTTTTGATTATAGAAATCATCGAATCTGTCCGGAATTTCTCCCTCGAATTTGGTCGAAGTACCCAAAACTAGTTGACTAGAGCGGGTATGGATCCCGCACCCACACCCTCATTGTGTCGACACGGGTGCGGCACCCAAAGTGAAGAGTCCGAGTAACTTAGGTTATGAGGAGGAGGATATTGTGTGTGATTCAAACTTACGATGTAATTTACTTGATGTAAATGTTAATTCTGGGAATAGATAATACACCACCTGGTAAAAAGTTTTCTTATCTTGGCTTATATGAAAAAGAAAGGTCACATAAAACAAGAGCGCTTATGTATTTATTGAAGATATCGCCTAAATACAGATGGTGCACGCGTGTGTGTTAGTTTAGGATCTTGGGACACCTGAAATATAGCCAAGTACATGCTAGAGTATTACTGCTTGTGTTTAATTTGCTAGTTCCTTCATTGGTTGGTGAAATAATAGATCAGTGCTCGTATCATAGATATGATCCTTCAAAATTGATCTTTTGAGATAAAGTTACCAAGTTCAAAAATTATTTTTTTTATCTTTTGAGCCATAGCGTAACATCTCTGTGGTTTCTTGTAACCAGAGACTGGCTGCTGGAGAGTGGTTCACTGCTCGAGTTTCCTCCTGTGGATTGTTTCACATTGCTTATCCTAGTGCTCCAGAGCCATTAAAGAATGAACTGAGAACCATATATTGCCAACTTTGCCAAGATGATATGCCTATGGTGAGGAGAGCTGCTGCTACAAATCTTGGAAAGTTTGCTGCGACTATTGAACAACCCCATCTGAAGACTGACATCATGTCAATGTTTGAGACCCTGACACAGGATGGTATGGTATTTTCATTATGTACTCTTTGTATTTTATCTTTTCTTTGGAATGTCGAAATTTACTTTCTGAAAGTGGTCTCTTTTTGGAGCAAAAATCTTTCTTGATCCTGGAGTCCTTGAACTCCTGTTAATTCTGTTTGGCTCTTTATGGTTCTCTTTAGTCTTTAGGTTAACATAGTGTTTGGGGATAACTAGTATGATTTTTGAGAATTATTTTGGAATGAGCATTTCCAAGCTGGCTCTGCTTTGATGTTAGGATTGGTTCTAGCACTTGGGCTACTCAATATGCTGTCTGAGTCAATAACAGTTCAGAATTATTTTACTTCATCATTTCTGTTGACTCTAGTAGCACAGCTCATAATAGTGTCTAGGTATGAGAGAAGTATTGGAAAGAATGGTAAAAGTTAGTGTTGATACACCCATCTTTATTCAACAGCTAAATGAACATACAAAAAGGTGAAAGTCATTTGAAATACAGCACACGTTTGGTGCTCTTTATCTTACTAAAGTATACCTAACTTCTCTCAAAAAATTCTCTGATTGAGGTTCTTTATTTGTGTGCATGTTCTGGTACATCTTCAAGGGTCCTTTCTTGTTCATTAGATTTGAGTGCATACACTCATCTGAGATAGAGGAACAATTATCATAGTCTAATTACTTGGACTGTTTCATTTTGTCTTAATATATCAGTTCATGAGTGTGGGTGATACTTCAGTATACACTAAAACTTGATAAATGTTGAAGCTATCCATTATCAAATCATGTCTACCCTCCCCTTTTCATGGGAAAAATTTAGCCTGATCAATTTCTATTTGTCAAGGACTAGCCTGATATGTGCATTATTTAAGAATTGTTCGCTTTCTGTTGACCATACCAATATTCCATTAGTGGCTAATATTTGGTGTCTTTGTTGAGCTCTATTTGGTTTACTTAATTTATATCAGTCTGACTAAGGAGGAATTGGTTCTATTCAGATCAAGATTCTGTCCGTTTATTGGCTGTTGAGGATTGTGCTGCTTTGGGGAAGCTGCTGGAGCCTAAAGACTGTGTAGCACAAATTCTTCCCGTCATAGTTAATTTTGCGCAGGTTGGCCACCAGCTTTACATTGAAATTTTATTTGCATGCAAATGCAGTTTATGAAGATTTCTGCCATGTGGTCTTTCTGGATATCTTATAGTAACATTGGTGCTGTATTTCATTTGTCACGTGTGACTGTAGCTTTGCTCAGTCCTGACACTTTAAGCTTGACGAGGTATTAGGCGATTGTCTGGGAGTTCTTTTGCTGTTTCACATTTCCCCAACACCCCAACTATAGCTGGAGTGAAGCTTAAATTGTTAGCATGAGCTGAAAGTATATTCATATTGATCATAGGCTGAAAAAATCCTAATAAATCCTTTTTTGTCCATTATGAGTTGTGCAGAACTAAGTTTTTGCTCTGTCATGGAAGGTAGTTCGAAAGGATGCAAAATGTTTCAGGCCTTAAAGTTGTAGAAGAGGATTTAAGTGCTGAACTAAGTTTTTCCTTTTTGCCGTTATTTACCCTGACATAATCACATG